>NW_018128280.1:9109-20153 GCF_001952655.1 Monopterus albus | reverse complement strand
AGCCCCCCCCCCCCCCCCTGACGGGAGCCTCACGGCGACCCACCGGCAGGTCAGGATGGGAGTGGTGGAAGTCGCGGACCATTTGCCGGTCCAGGAAGTAGGAGCGGGGAATCCAGGAGCGTTCTTTGGGCCCATAACCTTCCCAATCCACCAGGTACTTCAAACCCCAGCGCCAGACGTTGGGGATGTGCCGGCCTGTGTAGGCGGGTTCGTCGTCGACCTCTAAGGCAGGTGGTGGAAGAGAGGGTGGAGGGCAAATGGGACTGGAGGAGACCGGTTTGATTTGGGAGACATGGAAGACTGGATGTATTCGTAGGGATGAAGGTAGGGTCAGGCGGACTGTTGTGGGGTGTATAAAGTTTCTGCTAGGGGAAAAGGGCCCAAGTAGCGGGGTGCGAGCTTTTGATTTTGTTCGGCGGTGCATGTGAGGGCTGCTTTGGTCTCCATCCAGATCTGTCGACATCAACGTATGTGGGCTTGGATCGACGGAACAGCAATGTCTGTTTCCTCATCAGGTAGGAGCGGCAGCTGGTAGCCCAAGGAGGCCTCGAAAGCGGTGCTAGTGAGAGAATTATGGGAATATTCCACCCAAGGTAAGAACGTGCTCCATGATTCAGGTTTGTTACTTGTTATGCAGCGGATGGCGTTCTCCAGGTCTTGATTTAGTCTCTCTACCTGCCCATTGGTTTGGGGATGGTATCCTGAAGTGAGGCTGGCCTTGGCCCTGATGGCAGAACAGAAAGCGGTCCACACCTGTGAGATGAACTGGGGGCCTCGGTCCGAGACTATGTCCGCAGGGATGGCATGAAGGCAAAAGATGTGCTGGAGGAGGAGGTCTGCTGTTTCGTGGGCAGACGGCAGCTGGGGTAGGCCGACGAAATGGGCAGCCTTAGAGAACCGGTTGACACTGGACAGGATGGTCGTGTTACCGTGGGATGGAGGAAGGCCTGTAACAAAGTCCACGGCGATGTGTGACCAGGGTCGGGTGGGTATCGGCAGAGGGCGTAGGAGTCCTGCGGGGGATTGATGAGAAGGTTTGCGGATTGAAGGTAGATGAGGTTCTTATGGTCTATCCAAACCAGGAAAGGGTGTTGTGCTCCTTCTAGGAGGTGGCGCCATTCCTCCAGGGCCAGTTTTACAGCTAGTAGCCCCTTTTGCCTGCGTCGTAGTTTTGTTCGGTGGGAGTGAGTCTGTGGCAGAAAAAGGCACATGGATGAAGTGCTTGATCCCTGTCAGCCCGTTGGGAGAGAACAGCACCCACTCCGAGGTCTGAGGCGTCTAACTCCACTATGAACTGTTTGGAGAGGTCTGGTTGGATCAGCACTGGGGCCGTGGTAAAGCGATGCTTCAGGTCCCGGAAGATTTGCTCTGCCTCCTTGGTTCAGACAAACCGTGCTTTGGTGGATGTCAGCCGGGTAAGCAGGCCAGTTATAGCATTGTAGCCCCGTATAAAACGTCTGTAATGGTTGGCGAAACCAAGGAAGCGTTGCAGGTCCTTCTGGTTGCTGGGCGTGGGCCACTCGGTGACTGCGCTCACTTTTGCTGGGTCCGCTCGGATCCTGCCGCTTTCTACAATGAACCCCAGGAAAGCAACTGTTTTGGTGTGGAAGTCGCACTTCTCTGCCTTCACATATAGCCGGTTCTCTAGGAAACGCAGGAGGACCTGTCGGACATGCGCCTGGTGTTCAGCCAGGGTAGGGGAGTAGACAAGGATGTTGTCCAGATAGATGAAAACGAATCTGTCCAGGAAGTCTCTAAGAACGTCATTGATGATGGCCTGGAAGAGAGCGGGGGCGTTAGTGAGGCCAAAGGGCATGACTAGGTACTCCAAGTGGCCCAGTGGGGTTTTGAACGCCATTTTCCATTCGTCCCCCTCCATCATCCTCACAAGGTGGTAGGCGTTCCTCAGGTCGAGCTTCATGAATATCGTCGCCCCCTGGAGAGACTCAAAGGCAGAGTGAAGGAGAGGGAGTGGATACTTGTTTTTAACGGTTATGGCATTAAGACCCCGGTAGTCAATACATGGGCGGAGGCCTCCATCTTTTTTCCCCACAAAGAAAAACCCTGCCCCCAAAGGAGAGGAAGATGGACGTATAATACCTGTTTTGAGGGATGTGTGAACGTAATCCTCCAATGCTCGTCTCTCTGGTCCGGAGATGTTGAATAGGTGACTGGTGGGTAGGGTGGCACCAGGGAAGAGGTTGATCGAACAGTCATATGGCCGATGTGGGGGTAGTTTCAGGGCATGGTCTTTGTTAAATACATCGCTGAGGTCATGGTAGACTGTTGGGACCCGGGACAGATCCGGTGTTGTGTGGAGTCGGTCAAAAGGAGGAGGGGCAAGGGTGGTTTGGCCGCTTGGAGACAGGCGGAGGAGCAAGACAGCCCCCGCCTGGTGATGACTTCACCACACCAATCGATCTGGGGGTTATGGGTGGTGAGCCAGGAGTGCCCCAGGATGAGTGGCGTCTGAGGGGAGGTGAGTATCATGAATCGTATGGCCTTATGGTGGTTTCCAGCCGTAGTCATATTAACAGGAGGGGTCTGGTGTGTGATAAGAGCAAGGTGGCGACCATCGATTGCCCAGGTCTCAAGGCCGCGACGTAGGGGTTCCAGGCGGAGACCCAGTCTCTCGGCCAAGGCCTGGTCCATAAGACTTTCTCCCGCCCCGGAATCCACAAGAGCAGAGAGGGAGACGGTGCGGCCAGAAATCTCCAACACCACGGGGATCTCCAGACTGGTTGAGCTTGTGGTTGTTGTAGTACTTGTAGTCCGCCCCGCCAGCGCCCCCACTCTCACTGGTGGGTCTCGTCTTTTGGCCGTACCGGGCAGCTCCGGATCTGATGAGTGGATTCCCCACAGTACAGGCACGCCCCCATCCTGAGGCGTCTGGCCCGCTCTTGGGAGCTGAGATGAGCCCGCCCTAGCTGCATGGGTTCCTCGTCCGTAGTCACAGAGGCTCCCCTGGTGCCTGCCTGGGGAAGGGGTACTGGGCTGTTTGGCCTTAAGCGGTGAGTGCTTGGGACGTGTGGTGTTTCTCGTCATCTCTCGACGACGTTCCCTCAGCCTGTTGTCGATCCTGGTGGCGAGGCCCACCAGGGCCCGAAAGTTCGGGGGGTCGTCCCTGTGTGCCAGCTCATTATTGATGTAATCTTGCAGATCGTGCCAGAATGCACCACAGAGGGCTTGGTCATTCCACCCCGCGTCGACAGCCAGAACCCGGAACTCGACAGCATACTCAGCCACACTACGGAAGCCTTGACGGATCGTCAGAAGCTGTCTGGTGGCGTTGCCTCGGTGATCGGGGTGGTCGAACAGCGTCTGTAGGTCCTGCAGGAATTCATCGATGGTGGCCCCGATGAACTGTCCTTGGGTGTCGGCTGCTTCGGCCCAGGTTAGAGCTCTCTCTCTCTCTGAGACGGTTAAGCACAAAGTTAATCTTCGTGCAATTGGTGGGGAAAGCACGGGGCTGTTGGTCGAAGCATAAAGCCCCGACATTTATCCACTTCCCTGTGGAAAGGCTCAGGATCCGGTATCGGGGGTTCTCTGACAGGGCTAGTGTGTTGCCCCAGAGGGGAGTGTTGGCGGAGCGAAGGAGGCACCGTAGCGGATGTGGTGAGCTAGGAGAAAGCATATGACAGCTGTGCTACTTGCTGTGTGAGGCTTCGGATAATCTCTATCTGCTGGTGCTGGGTCTGTCCAAGATGGTCAATCTGGGCACCGTAAGCCGTGAGCTGCAGTGTTGTGGGATTGTCTGAACCGGAGCCTGCGGAGTCCATGATGGCTAGTATGTTCTGTTACTTCGGCTCACTTGCGGGAGTGAGGTGAGTAAGCAAGATGGACTCAGAAGTAGGTTCAACAGTTCAGACCAGAGGGTTTATTGGACAAACTGCAGGTAAGCACTGATGGTATGAGCAGAGGAATGAGAAGATGCAACGAGTGGGAACAAACTCCGTGGACCAGTCAAGGAGCCCGTCGGGGGGATGAGGAGTGTGGAGTTACGGTGACAGGTCCCACACCATACGGAGGCAAGGACGGCAGAAAGCAGGGAAGATTTAGCAACCCCTCGGATGGCAGACACTGGTGACAGGGAGGACAGGAGAGGATGAGTGAAGTAAGGATGTGAGGACCAGACTGACCTGGGGAGTCTTGAGGAAAACGTCTGTCCAGAAGGGTAAGGTGAGTAGCCGCTGATGGCTGGGGATAGTAGGAGAAGGTACACAATCTGTGGATTGTATTGACTTGGAGGGAAGCCAGATTATCGTTGGTAGTAGATAACATACTGGCGCTGGAGAAGTATCTACTGACGCCTTAAGTAGAGGGTGGCTGATTAGGAGAGTGATCTCAGCCGTGTAGCTTCGCACAGGTGCGCACCAAGCCTGATGAGTGTCCCTGCAGAGGGAAAGATAAAGAAAGGAGAGGCAGGTAGCGCAGGCCAAGCCTGACACTCCACTCATCTATGAAGCCATGGTATCCCCCTCCTGTTCTGTTTCTCTCTGACTTTTACACAAACATAACACCAGGTTTCACAAAACAGGTCTACCTCATCACTCGTGAACTCATACTGAACTACGTAGGTTTACAGGTCAGCAGGCGTCCCCATCGCAAGAAGCATAAAACTCTGTGTTAGCTGTACAAACGCATGTAGCAAACTTGGTCATGCTGCTTTTGGTGGCGAGATCTAACAGTGTCTTTTGGGAGACACATGGGTGAATGGTCAAATTAAAAAGTTTTATGTATGAGAAAGCAAAGACTGTTGTGTGGAAAGTCCTCTCTGTTCAGCATCAGTTGAACAGAAGTCTGGTTTAGTAACATGTAGCAAAAGGAGAAGCACTTTGATGTGTTGTGTGTCCTCTCACTTCAGAACCTGGATGTTTTCCAGCTTTGAAGCAATCATTTATATACTGTACGTTTAACCAAAGACACTGGTGGACCATTTGTGTTTGTTTTTTGAAGTAAACATGCAGTGTTTCAAATATTCAGAATGATAAAACTGAGTTAGGTTTCAATCTTCAAAACAGTTCATGTCCATTTATTGTTGGAATATGTGGATGATTTGTATGATCAACAAAATGAGATTTGGGGAAATTAGGAGTTCATGCTGTATGCACTAAAAAGGAATACAATATGATTAAAGTCCTTTAAAGGTGACAGAAAAAACATCTGCTCTATTAAATGCATTTCTCTGAGAGAGTAGAAAACTGAGATAACGCCACATTAAATTTTATGTCGCACCTCATTTCTGTTTTCATAGGTCTCTTTATCATCATCCCCATCTTTATAAGCATCACAAGGAGGTAGAAGCAACAGGACTATACCGTGGGGCCCTGGTGTAGACTCCTGAGAGCCGGTTCTGTCTAGTGCCATAGTGTCCATAGGCAAGACAGAATCAGCTCCAGGATAACCATTTTTAACTTCCAAGGTAAGTGTGAATAGATTTTAGTAGAGAACTTTCCTCTTTTCATTGCCAGGAGAAGAGTGATACGAGTTTGGGGTAAACATCTCACCTGGCTTTGCTAACTGTTGGCATACTATTTTTTTCCCCACCTTGTATAGAGAATCAGGCTTTCAGTCTCCCCTGCTTCCAGTTTTAAGCTGGGCTTAACGAGCCGCTGGCTCCAACTTCATATTGAACAGGCAGCCATCATCTTACTCTCAAAAAAAACATGAATAAGCTTTTTTCCAAAGTGTCATCCTAATTTTATAATACAACCCCAAATCTGAAAAAGTTAGGATGGTATGTAAAATCAAAATTTAAACTGAAAATAATGTGTAAATCATTTGTATCCTGTATTACATTGAAAACAATACAGCAGCACATTATTTGATGTGATATCTCATCAATTTTATTCTTTGTTCAAAATAAGAGGTACATTAACATGAAACATTACTAAAACAAAGGATGAGTCACGGATCAGTAGAGTTTCAGTTTGTTTTTTTTGTTTTTTTTTTTAGGAAACATGATTGCAAAAATTTCTCTCATGGAAAAAACGTAATATCTCATAAACTGCATTAGAAGAAACTGTGGCTGGTGGATTATAGATTTTCACTCTGAGAAAGATACTACACCTCAGGCTATTACACAAGAAATTATCTCATATTAGAGTTAATGATGCATGTGAATGTTTTGAAGATGGACACGAGAACTGACCTCACCAGGGTGGTCCTGATGGCAACATTACTCAGATGAACTGCGAGTACAAGTAGGCAAAAAAGAATAATCGGACACTTTTTCTTCAGTTTTTATAAGGAAGGGGATTAGACTTCTTGTCTTGTTAGACTTCTAACTCAGTGAATCTGTCACTACTGCTATGAATATTGGCAAATCTTTTCCTTTTCAGGCTTTTCCCATCTCTCACCTCAGAGAAAGGCTGATGGAAGCTTTCAGTGAATTAGTGATTAAAATGGCACGGAGAGCCCTGCAAAGCCAGTCCCACATGACAGACATATATGCAGAGTCAGAGTGACAGAGATCACATATAGAACACCCTTTATCAATTATTTTCAGTCTTTTTCTCTCTTGCCTTTTCTCTCCGAGGTCAAGTGGGGGCTAGCTGAGTTAGAAAAGGTGTTTAAACTTTCTTTTCTTTTTCTCTTCACAATGTGGGAATTTTGCTGCTGCTGATAAGACTTGAGCTCATTTGAATCCTTGACATTCTTTTTAACAACCAGAATTTCAGATGAATGGTGACTGGACGACCCGATAAGAAGGGAGTCTGGACATCTTGTACATAGTGTCCACAGCAGGGTCAGCATCAGTATGCACACGGATGCAGACACCACACATTTCTCTCATGGAAAAAAACTTAATATCACATTATCACACACCTGCAGAAACAAGGACAACATAGACTCGGTGATGTCACTGACTTAAGATAGGAGAAAACAGTAAGATAATTATTACTTAATTTATGCCAATCTGCCACTATGAAAGTGTGTGTTTACCTGTGCTGTTCAAAAGGTATTTTTCGTTATTCCCTCTATCCTATTTATAAATACAGCAGTAATGCTTTAGATTACAGACCACTAATTACAGTGTAATGAAATATTTACTAGGTTAGCAACAATGCCATCCACAATATTATCACCTGATATACAGTAGATGTCAGCGAGAACCTTAATGGTCTGTTGCTATAATAGTGTTGCATTCTGGGTGTGAGAATACCAGCTACAGGATGTAGTTACTAGTGAGTAACATACCAGCTAGCTTGGATTTATGAGAATACATTTGGAGTAGCAAAGTTTCAGAACAGTTGGAATGTGTGTGCAGGAATGACACAATTTAACCCATAACATGTTAACCAGTTATTCAGCCTTTTTCCACTGACTAAACCAGAGATATCTTCCAGCAAACAAATGCTGAACATTTGATTACATACATGTATTCTACTTATTGTTCACACTTTATCATCATTATACAGAAATACATGCTGCACTTTATAGCCTGCTTACTGAATATTTACTTTGCATTTGCCTTGATAAAGGGGTGATAAAGGTCCTGCTTTATTTTACAGCTTCAATACCCCAAACTTGGATAATAAAAATTGAGCTTTCAGCAAGTTTCAAAAGGTTTGTCCTACTGCGCTGTCACTAAAAGGGAATCACTATTATCTAAGCTGGTGCCACTCATGCATGCAATAAATAAAAAGAGCATTTTAAAAATGTTACGAGAGTAAACATTTTTGTGTGATGACTACCTCATGACTCTATTCTATATACTGTGTGTTGTTCAATTGTAATCATCTGATGATTTGACTGGACATGTGTTTGCGGGCTGTAATCTTCAGGTTTAATCTTTGTACAGTTTGCTAATATGGCTGATAGAGGCAATGCTTACTTCTTCAAATGCACACATACATGAACATAAACATTTAGATGACCCTGTTCTCATCCTGGCAAGGTCAGTGTTGTTGAAACAAGAATTGGTGGTGTTGTCCTGAAAGGAATGCAAACCACGGGCCCACAATAACAGCTCAATAAGAGCTGCCTACCACCTACTGTAACCCTCTCTGTCAAGGCAGCATTAAAGTTGCATTGTAGAGAGCCACAGCCCATGTACATCCTAGCCCCAGGTGATTGGTGCAGTGGAGTAGGTTCACTTGCAGTATTTACGGTTCGTCTATGACATGTGTTGGCAGACCTGTAAAAACACAAGAAACTCAGGCCATAACAGCAGAACTGGCCTTTGATGATCTGACATCAGAAATAACTTTACAAGAAGAGCTGCAGGAGACTATTGAACAAATTTTCTCTTTTCAGTTAGAATTCCCACAAGAACGTTTACAAGAAACAGCAGGAGGAGAAAGAAAAATCATTAACATGCTATGGCAGAATGCATAAAGTAGAAAAGTAAAGATTATCATAAGATTTGTGTGTGTGTTCTGTTTGAAATAATCATTAGTGAATGTATAAGAATAAAATGAGAAAGGATTGTATTGAAAAAGGTACATTTAGAAGTCGAAAGTACATTCAGAATTGAAATCCTAAAGAGTGAAAATGCTGAATTATGGAGAAAAGGGAAGTTAGACACACATCCATACAAAATAGGAAGTAGAGTTGTGTGTGTGTGTGTGTGTGTGTGTTTGTGTGTGAGACAAAGAGAAGAGACAGTTTATTAAGAAAAGTAACAAAAATGATTGTTTCATGCATAAAGTAAAGATATGGTTGATAATTACTGTTGAATTAATATTTAATCAATGATAATCAAAGTTTAGTCAAGGTCAAAGTGTTTGTCATATGTACAGTTAGTGTTTCCCGGTACAATGAAATTCTTACTTTGCCGTCCACATGAATGCCACAAAATACAAGTGAAATATAAAGTAGATAAATAAGTAACACAAAATCTAAGGTGATCCTTGCTGGCTTGAGAAGACAGCAGGAGCTCAGTATAAGGTCAAGGTCAAAGTGTTTATTTGTCATCAAATCAATTTTATTTGTATAGCGCCAAATCACAACAAAAGTCATCTCAGGACACTTTACAAAGTAAGGTCTAGACCTTACTGTTATCAATATTATTACATAGGGAAAACCCAACAAATTCCCCTTGAGCAAGCACTTGGCGACAGTGGGGAGGAAAAACTCCCTTTAACGGAAGAAACCTCCGACAGACCCCGGCTCTTGGTGGGCGGCTTTCTGCCTCAACGGTTGGGGTGAGTGGATAGAGGAGAGACAAAAGAAGAAAAGCAACAAGACAAAACAAACAATCAAACACTGGTCAGGTTGATGTGGCCGGTGACTGCTCATCAGAAACATAGAGCTCCAGGGCCAGGGCAACCTGCAGAAAAGTACAGGGAGAGAGAGAGGACACACTATGGGAGAGAGGAGACACAAAGTTAGTGATGGTAGTGGTGGCATATAGAAGCATGGAGAGAGGAGAGGAGGAGAGAGGGGAGGGGAGGGGAGAGAAACTCAGAGCATCATGGGGCCCCCCAGCAGCCTAGGCCTATAGCAGCTGCATAACTAAGGGAAGGCTCAGGGTCACCTGATCCAGCCCTAACTATAAGCTTTATCAAAAAGGAAAGTCTTAAGTCTAATCTTAAAGGTACAGAGGGTGTCCGCCTCCCGAACTGAGACTGGGAGTTGGTTCCATATGAGAGGAGCTTGATAGCTAAAGGCTCTGCCTCCCATTCTACGTCTGTGTTCTCTAGGAACCACCTGTAAACCTGCACTCTGAGAGCGAAGTGTTTTGTTAGGATGATAAGGCTCTATGAGGTCTTTAAGATACGATGGAGCCTTGTCATTTAGGGCTTTGTATGTTAGGAGAAGGATTTTAAATTCTATTCTGAATTTTACAGGGAGCCAGTGGAGAGAAGCTAATATGGGAGAGATGTGCACTCTCTTGCTAGTTCCTGTCAGTACTCTGGCTGCAGCATTTTGGATTAACTGGAGGCTTTTTAGGGATCTATTGAGACATTCTGATAGTAAAGAGTTACAGTTTTTCAGCATCACTTTGAGACAGGATGCTCCTGATTTTTGCAATATTGCGCAGGTGAAAGAAGGCAGTTCTAGAGACTTGATTTATTTGTGATTTAAAGGACATATTCTGATCAAAGATGACTCCAAGGTTCCTCACAGTAGTACTGGAGGCAAGAGCTATGTCATCTAAAGTAACTATATGATTAGACAGCAGATTTCTAAGGTTTTCAGGCCCAAGCACAAGAACTTCAGTTTTGTCAGAGTTTAGAAGTAAGAAGTTGCAGGTCATCCAGGCCTTTATGTCTTTAAGACATGCCTGAAGTTTGACCAGCTGACCTGATTCATTTGGCTTCATAGATAAATATAACTGAGTATCAGATGCATATCAATGGCAATTTATGCTGTGCTTCCTGATAATATTGCCTAAAGGGAGCATGTATAAAGTGAAGAGAATTGGACCTAACACAGAGCCCTGTGGAACGCCGTGACTAACTTCAGTTTGTGTGGAACATTCATCATTAACATGAACAAATTGAAATCTTTCTGATAAATAAGATTTGAACCAACGTAGCGCAGTTCTTTTAATCCCAATAACATGTTCAAGTCTGTACAGAAGGTTTGATATTTTTTCCTGTTGTCAAACCTGTTCTCTGAAGTTCTCAGTAGTGGGGATCACAAGAGTGATGAACAAGAGATTATGGAACTACAAGCTTTCAATAGTCACTGTAGTATTGCTTTACTATGTTGGCAGTCCACTTGGTTAACTGTAAAACAAGATTCAAAATTGTGTTCCAGGAAGAATCTAGGCTGATGGTGGTGTTCAAACTATCTTTTAGCTCGTGTGTGTGTGTGTGTGTGTGTGTGTGTGTGAGCTCTTGGAACTAAAGCTATCGCTTGTTATTGAACTTGTGGGCTGAGAGTGCCTTTATCTTTCACTTTCTCACTCCTCTTTCCTCTGAATTTCTTTCATTTAGTAAAGCATGATGGAAGAGAGAGGCTTTATGCATTCCCACTCTGTTTGTCTTTCACTTTCTCTCTATGCATCTGCTCAGATTCCTTGTTGCTTATAATCTTCACCTCCCTTCCCGCTCACCATTAGCAGCCTGGGTCTGGCAGGCTGACAGTTCCC
>NW_018128280.1:1835-7894 GCF_001952655.1 Monopterus albus | reverse complement strand
GTGTGTGTGTGTGTGTGTGTGTGTGTGTGTGTGTCCTCTCTTGGAATTTTGAAAGTGTTTCATATTTTGTTAGGTTACATCTGTCTGTTGTCAGACTTAGTGTTTATAAGCTTTCCTCTCCACAAGCTAGATTTCAATTTTAGTTTCCCTGCTCACTTGTTAATTAAAGCAAACACAGATCTGTTAGTTACTTGCACAACTACTATTTCTACTGTTAATAATAATCAGACTATACTCTTTTTCTAGGCCTGCCATCCAGAATCACCCTACCTTCAACAAGGACGTCGTACTGTTACCCCATCCAGAATGGGGTGAAGTTTGCAAGCATAAAACCAGAAGAAGGCTTCATGAAACTGGCTACATTTTAAGCGCCTTTGAAATTAGGAAAATGTGGGATTACAAGACAGTCATTGCAGAGATAAGAGATGCATTCAAGGACAAAATTCCTGAGGATGTCAGGTACACAGCATATCCTGTACATTAATTCAGGGATTCATTGCTAGCTTTACAGGTTTTTATAGCTTTGTTGGAACTTTTGCAAGTCTCGGCAAACCTGTAAAAACGGGTCCCAGAGAGAACCAAAAAGCACAAGAAACACATGCCATAACAGCAGAACTGGCCTCTGATGATCTGGCATCAGAGATAACCTTACAATAAGAGCTGCAGGAGATTATTGAATAAATTGTCTCTTTTCAGTTAGAATTCCCACAAGAACAGCAAGAATGTTTACAAGAAACAGCAAGAGGAGCTGGGAGAGAGAGAGAAAAATTATTAAAATGCTGTAGCAGAATGCATAAAGTAGAAAAGTTAAGATAATCATAAGATGATTTGTCTGTGTGTTTGAAATAATCAGTGAATGTGTAAGAATAAAATGAGAAATGACAGTATTGAAAAAGGTATATTTAGAAGTCTAAAGTACATTCAGAATCTAAAATCATAAAGAGTGGAAATGCTGAATCATGGAGAAAAGGGAAGCAAGAGACACATATCCATACAAAAAAGGAAGTGCGGTTGGGTGTGTATGACAGAAAGAAGAGACACACAGTTTATTAAGAAAAGTAACAAAAATGATTGTTTCATGCATAAAGTAAAGATTTAATTGATTACTGTTTAATCAGTGTCTAATCAATGATAATCAATGTTTAGTCAAGTGTTGTATTCAAAATATAAAGATCCATGTTTTAATTTTAAGGCATTGATAGTTTTGTGTAAGATCAGTGTGTAATTCTGATTGTTTAGTTAAAAGCAATGATGGGATTCTTGGTATTTCAATCAGATGTGAATTTTCTGTATTTTTATTGGGTTAGAATGATTTAGTTTTCTAAGAGAAGAGAAGTTAAACTGCTAAATCACTGTGAAGGGGAGTTGGTCACAACCGGTCAAAAGCAGTCAACAGCGGTCACAAGAAATAAAATGAACATTGATAAGTACGCAATATGCAAATGAGTTCTGAAGAGCAACATTGTGCATGCCAAAAAAGGTATTAAGTGCAAACTGTGGCATCTGGTTTGATGGAAGGACTAAGTCTACTGACCAGAATCCTTTAAAAACCCTGGCAAAAAGAGGAACAGGAGTATTCCTTCACAGTTGCAGCCGGAGGCTGTGTCCTGTTGATTTTCTGACTCCCAGAAGACCAAGTGACTGAAGGAGGACAGCCAAAAGAGTGAGTAGGCTGCGGCTTCTAGAGTGATGTTTAGAGATACCCCACCCCCAAGGATGGCTCCAAGACAGCCAAACAAAACCAAAACAGGGACAAGCAGAGAGGGAGGCGGGGGCCAGGAAGGAGGGCATGAAGAAGGAACACCCCAAAGATCAACCCAGGGGGAGGAGAAGACCAGAGGCAGAGGGGACAGAACCACGACAAGTCCCCCCTCCTACACGGACGAGCTGCAACCACCCCCAGGCTGGTCAGGATGGGCCCAATGGAAGTCCTGGATGAGGGCAGGGTCCACAATATGGCGGGACGGAACCCAGGACTGCTCCTCCGGCCAGTAACCCTCACCGGGGTACGGGACCCCGCAGCCACGTCTCCGGGACCTCAGGAGACAATGAACAGTGTAGACAGGACCCCTGTCAATGATGCGAGGAGGAAGAGGAGGTGCCACAGGAGGAACCAGTGGGCTGGACCGAACGGGCTTTACCTGGGACACATAAATGGTGGGGTGAACCCGAAGAGAGCGAGGCAGGCGGAGGTGGATGGCTGCAGGGCCGATGACCTTGGTTATGGGGAAGGGTCCAATGAATCATGAGCACATCCCCATTTAACAAAGGCTTGGGACCAGCTGGGGGTTGACGTGCAGGGAGGGGGTCCTGCTCCACAGAGAATCCCAGTCTCTCAAAACAGCATTGGTGCATGCTAATTCTAAGCCCCACAGCCTTGCTGTCTGATGCACCAGAGCCTCCGTCTTAGTCCTGGAGTGACTGGTGTGGACATCAGGACTCTCTTGTATCTCAAAGCTTTCAGTACTCTATGGCTGAATAAGTCAAATACACATTACAGTGATTTTATTTCCACAACAGTTTCTGTATGATTAACTGACATGATTGAAACTGCCAACACAGGCCATGAGTTGAACTCTAAGCTCAGGTAAAACCCTGAGTTGTGTTCATTTGCCGAAACACTTTTTCACAAATGAAATGTTAAAAGGTTCATTCTTCACACTGGAAACACTAATCTGCCTAAACAAAATCTTTGCAGTTAATGTGAATTGTCCAGCCAACTACATCTCATGCTTTAGAGGTTTCAGCTTTTCTTTTCTTTCTCAAGGTTGACAAAAAACTTTCATGCTCAAATACAACATGTTTGCAAGCACGTGCTTCATAGATTCATATCTCCTGCAAAACAGAAAACCTCTGTGAAATGCAGTATTTCACCAAACATCATCCTTGAACTGAGATGGAGGACACGACCTGACAGCCTTCACTGCACACATGCTTTTCTCAAATCACCATAAAGATGGGATTTTCAGCTAAATCACTTTAACTACTGCATTAAAGTATTGTTTCTGGACTGTCGGTGATGGTTTTGCAGCAATCACATGCTCTGAATGCATCGCAGAAAAACTTTCAGATGTAAACAACACACAGTTTAGACAGTAAAGTAGAGGGTTGTACTTACATTATCACCATCACCAGACCTCCTCCTCATCCAGAATCGAGAGCTATTTGAATTCATGACTTTAGCTGAAGTGTCACAAAATTTTACCAACTGGTATGAAAGACTGTTTCCACTCAACTAAATTTATGCTGTGCATTTCTCTAAGCTGCTGGTTTATGAACATGCTGTATTTGATGTCACAATGAGACTCAGGGTTCTATTTCAGTCCACAAATATTTCTGTGCAGAAACCTGGCTTTATTTCAAAAATGGTTCAGACAATTTGAAACCAAATTCCTACTCCATTTATATTTAAACTTCTCCTGTCCAGTGAAACTTTACAACCATCTGGAAAGACGTCCGTCCATTTAACTGTTTTTATATTTAACTGATTATCTGGTTGTGGTGTCTCCCCTAAATCTGATATAAAGATTTCACTAATAGACTCTGATAAAAACACGTTTAAATGACTAGTACAAGAAGCTGTAATTAATGACTATAAGATATAAGCCACTAACAGCCTATAAGTTCTTCTTGAGGCTGTCAGCACACTTTGTATCACTGCATTGTAAGAATTTCTGTTACAATAAAACAGGCATGCACTATTATTAAATGACTTGTACTATAGCTTACCTTGGAAATCACTACTTTCCTGAATCAACCAGCTGAACAGGACCCGCCACCATTTTCTTCCATCTAGTTACCAAAAGGAATCCTCAAATTTGGGTTTGTCTGAACAAATCTAGATGGAGTAGGGACTAACACGTTGATCTGTAAAACCTATTTTAGTAGAATGAATCCTATTTGGATTTTATTCAAAAAACTTTGAAAACTTTGAGTCATGCTACCTCTGTCAGGTTTGCCCGGCTGCACCTTCCTCTCTTGCTTTTCTCACTTTAGTTTTGCTTCCTCACCCTGATTACACTATCCAGCACACCTCCCCACTGCCCCTGATTATCACCAGCTGCACCTTATTAGTCTCCTCCCTATATATACCCTGCTCACCATTCAATCCATTTTCTCAGGCCCCTTTGCTCAGTGTTTTCTTTCTAGTCCTACCGTTTTCTTTCTAGTCCTACCGTTTTCTTTCTAGTCCTACCGTTTTACCTTTGCTTAGACTAGTCATTTTGTCTCTTTGCTCCTTTTTTTTTTTTTTTTTACCTTCGTCTCCATATTACTCTCAGTACATTCTCCTGTTGTTCTTTCTGTGACTACGGACCTCTCCTCTGGATCCTGGAAATACTCAGCCCTACCAGTCTCCACCATACAGGTTGATGCACAGTCTCCATGAACTGTCATTACGTGCTCCTGTCTCCTCAGCCATCCTCACCTCAACCACAACCAGTTCAGGAGTGACCCCAGCATCCGC
Organism: Monopterus albus; assembly: GCF_001952655.1. Classification (NCBI taxonomy): domain Eukaryota; kingdom Metazoa; phylum Chordata; class Actinopteri; order Synbranchiformes; family Synbranchidae; genus Monopterus; species Monopterus albus. Next base: position 3,429 of record NW_018128280.1, on the reverse strand, counting down.
AGCCCGACCAACAACCATCGACTGTTTCCCTCTGCCACAGATCAACACCCAGTGACTCTTTATCATACTGCGACTGTTTTATTCACTGAAATTAGCACTGTAAATAAATCCCACACTACTTGCACCGAAGTCAGCCACCTGGGTCCATCTTTTCTTTGCTTGTTCATACCCGTGTCCAAGCAACCATAACAGAACTGGCTTTTGAGTTTTCCAGTTTGGGTGTGAGAGACTCAGAGTGAGACTTTCAAATGAGTTATAACTATGTTTAGGTCTAGGGTTGATCCTGGTGATCTTCTCCACAGTCTTTACCACTCTCTCTAGGCACTTGTGGTCCATAGCAGTAGTGCTGCCATACCAGACAGTGATGCAGCTGGTCAAGATGCTCTCAATGATGCAGCTGTAGAAGTTGCTGAGGATCCTAGGTGACATGCCAAACCTCCTCAGCCTCCTCAGGAAGTACAGCCACCATTGGGCCTTCTTGACCAGCTGTGTGGTGTTAAGTGTCCAAGTGAGGTCCTCACTGATGTGGACACCCAGGTATTTGAAGCTGCTCACCCTCTCCACTCGAGCCCCCGGATGAACAGTGGCCGATGAGATCTCCTCTCCTTCCTCATGTCCGCTATCATCTCCTTCGTCTTGTCAGTGTTGAGGCTGAGATTATTGTCCTTGCACCATGACACCAGACAGACCAGCCAAGTCAAGTGTTGTATTAAAAATATAGAGATCCATGTTTACATTATAAGGCATTGATAGTTTTGTGTAAGATCAGTGTGTAATTCTGATTGTTTAGTTAAAAGCAATGATGGGATTCTTGGTATTTCAATCAGATGTGAATTTTCTGTATTTTTATTGGGTTAGAATGATTTAGTTTTCTAAGAGAAGAGAAGTTAAACTGCTAAATCACTGTGAAGGGGAGTTGGTCACAACCGGTCAAAAGCAGTCAACAGCGGTCACAAGAAATAAAATGAACATTGATAAGTACGCAATATGCAAATGAGTTCTGAAGAGCAACATTGTGCATGCCAAAAAAGGTATTAAGTGCAAACTGTGGCATCTGGTTTGATGGAAGGACTAAGTCTACTGACCAGAATCCTTTAAAAACCCTGGCAAAAAGAGGAACAGGAGTATTCCTTCACAGTTGCAGCCGGAGGCTGTGTCCTGTTGATTTTCTGACTCCCAGAAGACCAAGTGACTGAAGGAGGACAGCCAAAAGAGTGAGTAGGCTGCGGCTTCTAGAGTGATGTTTAGAGATACCCCACCCCCAAGGATGGCTCCAAGACAGCCAAACAAAACCAAAACAGGGACAAGCAGAGAGGGAGGCGGGGGCCAGGAAGGAGGGCATGAAGAAGGAACACCCCAAAGATCAACCCAGGGGGAGGAGAAGACCAGAGGCAGAGGGGACAGAACCACGACAAGTCCCCCCTCCTACACGGACGAGCTGCAACCACCCCCAGGCTGGTCAGGATGGGCCCAATGGAAGTCCTGGATGAGGGCAGGGTCCACAATATGGCGGAATGGAACCCAGGACCGTTACTCTGGCCCATAACCCTCCCAATCTACCAGGTACTGGATACCGCAGCCCCGTCTCCCGGGC
>NW_018128280.1:0-1737 GCF_001952655.1 Monopterus albus | reverse complement strand
GGGTGGGGTGAACCCGAAGAGAGCGAGGCAGGCGGAGGTGGATGGCTGCAGGGCCGATGACCTTGGTTATGGGGAAGGGTCCAATGAATCATGGAGTCAGCTTACGACATTCAGTCCGCAGAGGTAGGTTACGTGCAGACAGCCAGACCCTCTGGCCGGGGTGGTAGGTGGGAGCCCGGGAACAATGGACATTAGCCCACTTCTCGTAGGCTTGGACAGAGCAGAGCAGGACCAGGCATGATCTCCTCCAGGTTCTGTGACATTGATGGACCAGGGCTGAAGCAGAGGGCACTCGAACCTCAGGATCTAGACTGGGGAACAAGGGTGGAGAATAGCCGTAAACACACTCGAACGGAGACATACCAGTGGCTGCAGAGGGAAGGGAGTTGTGGGAATACTCCACCCAGATCACATTATCAGCCTATAGGGAAGGGTCCCAGAGACACAAAAGACGTAGGCCGGTCTCCAGCTGCTGGTTGAGCCACTCAGTCTGTCCGTTGGTCTATGGGTGGAAGCCTGAGGAGAGACTGACAGATATGCCCAGGAGTCGACAGAATTCAGTCCAGAACCGGGCCACAAACTGGGGACCCCTGTTGGACACCACATCTCTGGGGAGGCCATGCAAGCGAAAAACGTGCTGTATGAATGATTGTGCAATCTCTTTGGCTGATGGCAATTTATGCAAGGGTGTGAAATGCACTATCTTGGAGAACCTGTCAACTATAGTGAGTATGGTAGTGTTACCTCTGGATGCAGATAGGCCAGTGACAAAATCCACAGAGATGTGGGTCCAGGGTCTCTGGGGCACAGGAAGAGGACATATCAGTCCCGCTGGTTTGCCGGTGGATGTCTTACCCTAGCACAATCTGAACAGGCGGCCACAAACTCATGAACGTCTTCTTTCCAGGTGGGCCACCAAAACCGTCTCTGTACGCATGAGACGCACAAGCCCCAGACGCAGTACTGCCAGCCTCCTCGTGGTTCCGACAATTCAGTTCGGTCCAAAACTGGCCCAGGGTTGCCCCTTGGATGGCTAGGGCTTGTTCCACACTGGCCCACCAGTCCCGGTCTTGCTCACTGGCTGAGTTCATAATGGCCAGATTGTAATGTCAGGTCTGGTGGGTGAAACTGCCAAATAATGTTAGTGTTGAACTCAATTATATAGTAGCCAGATGAACAGAGGTAGAGAATAGGTTTCTTTCTTTACTAATAACAACAGTACAAGTCCAGAATCAGGTCGATAATACAGTCCGAGGTCAGCGCCGGTAAACATCAACAGCCAGGAGGTCCACAAGAGAGAGGTCAGGGAGGAGATAGAGGGTCAGTACACAGCAGGCAATCAGATTCTGGGGGAATAAGGCAAAACACAGTGGTCAACAGGTAATCCGGGGTCAGAACTAGATAATCAGGCAGAGAAAGAATGCTGGAAAGTCAGAGCTGGGGTCTAGAACAATCTGGCAACTTCCTGGTGTGGGGAAGTTGCTCATGTGCTAGTGTGGCAGGTGTTGCCAATCTGGGTGATGAGATGCAGGTGAAACAGTATCAGCTGATAATGTAAACAGTCCACTGTGGTGAACCAAACTGGAAGTACTTCCAAAATAAAAGCCTGGGACCAGAGCTGGAGGGACAGAGTCCTGACAAATCAAGACAATTGAGGGTTTTAAGGTTTATATCTTATTGCTTGCTGCTTTGCTGTAACCCTTTTAAAGGCACAATGCAGCTCCATGTGACCATCTC
>NW_018128279.1:398141-400566 GCF_001952655.1 Monopterus albus | reverse complement strand
GGAGACATGTTGATGATTTAGATGAAAGAACTGGTGAGGTCAACTCAGAGAGATATATGGGAGAGAAGTAGTCCAAGTTTAAATGAGATTTTACAGATGTTTCTAAAGTCATTGTAGTTGATGACATCAGTGAGAGTTGTGGGAATGATTTGATCATTTTTTCTCTGAGAGTTGTGATTTTATTTGTAAAGAAGCTTATGAAGTCACTGCTGCTGAGATCTAAGGGAATTTTAAGCTCAACAGCACTGTGGTCCTTTGGTGTGCAGCACTTTGTCAGCCTGGCTACAGTGCTGAAAAGAAACCTGGGGTTGTTCTGATTTTCCTCTATCTGGCACTACAAAGGGCTTTTTTATATGTTATTAAACTATCTTTCCAGGCTATGAAAAACTCTTCTGACTTAGTGGAGCACCACCTCCTTTCCAGTTTTCGTGATGCCTGCTTTAGGGAGCGGAGCTGCGAGCTGTACCATGGGGCCTCCTCTGTTTCACTGCCTTCCTTTTCAGAGGGGCAACAGTATCAAGTGTATTTATTACACAGGGAGGCTGCAGTACTATCAACAAGATTATCGACTTGTGTGGGAGTAAAGTTAAGGTGGCCTCCCTCCACTGTGTTGGCAAATGGCAGTGAGGTAAATAATGATGGAATTATTTCCTTAAACTTGGTAACAGCATTGTTGGGTAGACATCTACTGTAATGGAATTGTTTCCCACATAGAGTATAATCCATTAAAATGTAAATTCAGGGTAAAAGCTCAAAGTGTTAATTTCAATATGATGTCATTTCTAAAACATTACTTTATCCTGGTTTTGGAATATTTGCTGGCTTCTGTCAGGTTTGCCCGGCTGTACCTGCCTTTCTCACTTTTTCTCTCTTTCAGCCCCTGCTTACACCGCCTAGCACACCTGCTCCACATCCCCTGATTATCACCAGCTGCATTTCATTAGTCCTATGCCTACTTATACCACACTCACCTATTGCTCCCTTGCCAGTTTATTCTCGTTCCTCAGGCCCATTTGATTGTTGTTTTTTCTCGTATTTGAACCATTTCTTTCTCACCCTTAGTTTGCTATTCCCCTCTGTAGTGGCTAAAAATAAACAAGGTTCCAGAGGTAACAGTATGTACTTCATATATAGATATTATTTGTAATAGTTATGTAAGGCTGAGCTAAGTGTTTATGGAAGCTCGATCTGTTTCTTGCTCAAGCAAGAATATCTTGGGCTGGGTCCCCCTTGTTTAACCTATGGGTCAACATCCCGAGTGACTTCCTCCTTAGATGGGGAATGAATAGCTGCAGCCTTATGTGCTCTGTTCAGGTTTAGAAAAAGGAAATGTGTGCTAGGTCAATGCGACCTAGGAAGTTCATGTACTGGACATTTTTAGACAATGCTCGGAAGAAGGGGTGTGTGAGACAGAAGAAGAAGAGAAGAAGAGAGGATGACAATGCTACTGTGAAAAGTGTTCCGGGGACCCAGGCCTGGGTGGGGAAACGAACTCAGGACTATGAACTCTAACTGACGGTACCTCATGACAACAACTGACTAGACTGACTGGCGCTCTGACAATCTTCTTATTTAATACTTTATCTATCACATTGCAGGAGTGACTTTGGTCTCCGTTCTCTGTTCCCTATCAGATTATCTGTTTGAATACTACTCTGTTCAGAATAATTGTAATATTAAATGATCCTTTAAATTGGGATGGTTTGTCTGAATTAATTTAGTCAGCCTCACACTCTAGCCACGACACCTCCCAGTACGATCTTCCACTCTCTGTCGCCGTTTCTCCTTCTGCTGTTTTCCTCCTCCACGGACGTCTCCTCGGGACCCTGGACCTACTCTGCCCTTCCAGTCTCCACCATTTCAGGTCGATGCACAGTCTCCTTAACTCATCTGTACACCCCCTGCCTTCTTTCTCCATAGCCACCACCGTCTCTCTGTCGACCAGCTCAGGAGTGACCCCAGCGTCCGCAGCCCGACCATCTCCCATCCATCTCACCACAAACTGGTTTCTCTGCTGCTGATTGACACCCGGTTGCTCTCATCATTCTACACTTACTGGTTATCGTATGAACTTATTCACATTGCACTGGAAATAAATTTAGCACTGCTTGCACCGAAGTTAGTTACCTGGGTCCGCCTCTCTTTACTTGCTCTCCTCCGTGTCCGAGCGGACATAACAGCTTCTACATATTCTGGCACTTGCATTTGTTTCACAGGCCTGCTCTGACAGAAAACAGATAGTAAAGGATCAGCTGTACAGTAAAAGAGCTCTCCTCCTGGCCTTGTGGATCTTTCCAAGTTCCTTTAAAGTTGGTCAGCTGTCAGAGCCTGAGATTAATCAGCTGGGTGTCCTGTCAGCCCTCACTTCCTTCTTTTGATTTATCTATGTGCTCCAGCCAAAACATTCACTGAAGGCCACTCACCT
>NW_018128279.1:396768-398052 GCF_001952655.1 Monopterus albus | reverse complement strand
TGATTTCTCCCTTTTTGAGGGGCTTCTAAAACTGTTTCCCAATTTAATTAAAATTCCCCTCTCACCCTAATTATTATCACATCACCAAATCTACACTGTTCTCTCACTAACACCTTTATTTTGGTTTCATCACTAAAAATTTTTAGCTGGCACCTTCTCCCACTGCACTTTTCATCCTGATCATTTTCCCTTTTGTACATGTTGTAAATAAATTCATTTAGATTAGGAAAGCCATCACAGCGGCCAAGAGGCAGTACAGAGAGAAGCTGAATGGCTTCTATTCTACTGCTGACTCCGGATGGATGTGGCAAGGCCTGCAGCACATCACAGACTACAGGACCAGCTCCACAGACAGCCTGCCGGATGACCTCAACACCTTCTACACCCACTTTGAGACCTCCAACCACAAATCAAATCAAATTTATTTATATAGCACTTTAAAAACAACATCCAGCTGAGCAAAGTACTTTACATGGCAGAATAAAATCACAATAAATGACTAAAATAGAGTAAATATGATCAGTGCTAATAAAAATAAAACAGCACAATAACACAGACACACAGTTAACATACGTTAAATAAATAAAAATTACAGGGACAGTACAGCACAGGGAGGAGGCACACACACACCGAGACCACCCAACCCCCCACCTACCCCCCATTAACTGTCTCAGCAGCCAAGAGGCAGCACAGAGAGAAGCTGAATGGCTTCTATTCTACTGCTGACGCTGGGCAAATGTGGCAAGGTCTGCAGCACATCACAGACTACAGGACCACCACCAGCATCAACAGCCTGCCAGATGACCTCAACACCTTCTACACCTGCTTTGAGACCTCCAGCCACAGCACAGAGAGGAGGCACGCACAGTCCTGAGGAAGATCAACTCCCACAAAGCAGCAGGCCTGGACAACATCTCTAGGAGGGCTCTCAGGGCATGTGCCAGCAAGCTGGCTGATGTTCTCACCACCATCTTCAACCTCTCCCTCAGCTAGAGCATCATTCCCACCTGCTTTAAGACCACAACCATCGTCCCCCTTCCCAAGAAGAACCTGGTCACCTGCCTGAACAACTACAGGCCAGTGGCACTTACCCCAATCATTATGAAGTGTTTTGAGAGAGTGGTGCTGGCCCACATCCAGAGCAGTATACCGGACCCCCTGCAGTATGCCTACCGGCCCAACAGGGCCACCTCAGATGCCATCGCAGCTGCCCTCCACTATTCCCTTTCTCACCTGGAAAATGGAGACTCCTACATCAGGATACTCTTCATTGACTACAGCTCC
>NW_018128279.1:371742-396370 GCF_001952655.1 Monopterus albus | reverse complement strand
ACCAGCTGCATCACTGTCTGGTATGGCAGCACTACTGCTATGGACTGCAAGCACCTGCAGAGAGTGGTAAAGACTGCGGAGAAGATCACCAGAACTCCACTACCCTCTCCGCAGAACATTTACCACCGCAAGGTGCATAGGAAAGCTGCCTCCATCCTCAAGGACCCACCCACCCCAGCAGACTGTTCACACCCCTACTCTTCGGCTAGAGGATCAGAAGTGTGAAATGCAGGACTTCTAGACTCAAAGACATTTTCTTTCCAACTGCCATCAGACTTCTAAACAGCTGACTCAGGATCCGCTTCATGTAATTCCATTTGTACTGTTTACATACTCAGTTCACATATGCATAATTGCACACTCACTGCTGAGTATTTGCACACACAGCTCCCATGTAGCATATATTCTCCCTTCTTTATATTGTGTTCTTGTATTTTTTTGTTATGCTTCTTTCATTGGCTGTTTTAAGGTGCCTTAGATTTTGTGATTTTGATTTTGTGTTGCCTATGTATCTGCGTTATATTTCACTTATACTGTGTGGCATTCGTGTGGATGGCAAAGCGAGAATTTCATTGTACAGGAAAAGTTGTTTCTTCACTGTGCATATGACAATAAACTCTTGACTTTGTCCATACTGTAGACAGTTCACTTCCCAGAAGGTTTCTCCCTTGTTCTGCAGCAGCAGAAGAGATCCAAGTCCCAAGACAGCTCCCGTGGCACCACTGCAGACACCTGTTACCTGTATCTCCCAGTGCACCAGTCCGTACAGTGAGTGTCAACCTCTAGTGGTCTAGACTCCATGCTGGAGATCTACCTGAATACCATAACCATCTTCACTAGTCCAGTCCCTGCCCCTTCATTTATCCACAAAACAAATCTCCAGCTTTTATGCAGTGTCATGCATTTGGGTCTTCTTATTGCTGATTATCTGACAATCACAGGGCATAACATTATTTGTGCTTGCTGCAGTGCATTGTTTACATGCCAACTTTTTATGGTTAAAACAAGCTATGGGCCGTTTGCATGTTGGGCTGGTGTGAAAGCTGTCATTTGAACATGGTGTGATTCAAACAACTGAATTATCTAGCCATCTCTTTGTAGGGCTGCAGTTACTAAAACCGCTGTCATGTTTACAACTCTAATTTGTAAAAAGCCTGTGTGAACAACCTAGAGTCCTAGACACTTAACATTGTTTGCTATCAATCGTAACTGTGTGTTTGGGCTATGCACAGTTCCAAACTGTGTGATACTTGGGAGTCCATTTAGTAGCTTCATACCTCCAGCCCTCTGCTTTTCCACTCAGTCCAGTTAAAGGCTATACTTAATCAGCCAGGAAATGTAACATGATTGAACACAGCTTACTGATATTACAGTAACTTGGTTTTTCAGTAGGTGTTATGGTTTCGGCCCCCTCACCAGGAGGGTGAGGGAGAACTAGGGTAGGACTCAAGTTTGCAGACCCAAGTGCTAGTAGAAAAATGGTGGTTTAATGAGAAAACACAAAGTAACAAAAGAACATAACAAAGTCCATGTACTTATACAGTCCGGGTAAGGCAGAGATGGTTGAGGAGACTAGGACAAGCAGGTAAGAAGACAGGAGGATGGCTGAGAAGACTAGGACGAACAGGTCTTCACATAATTGTAACGGTATTAAAAAAAAAAAAAAAAAAAAAAAAAAAAAAAACCACAGGCCCAATGCCCAAAAGACAATCAACAGCACAGAAACTGTCAGCGTTGAAGTATCCAGTGGTCTAACTAATGTCCATCTACAAACAAACATTTACGTACAAGGAAATCAACAGCACAGGGACTGTCAGCGTTTAGATCTCGTTACGTAACACAAACATGTAAACAACGTGATAAAAGAAATCAACAGCACAGTCACTGTTAGCGTTGAAATCTAGAACACGTATTTTGAGTAGAGCGGCCTAACGGCAGGAACCAAAAGCATAGGACAGATAAAAATAAGAGGCAAACATGCCGACATCAACGCACAGTCTGTCAGCGTTGATGCCAGTTACGTATAGCCTAAACACACCACTGCCACGCACTTCAGGATAATCCGCACACAGATACTGTCAGCATAGACTCCCTTAGCATCACACGTGCACACTTTCTGCATCCAGAAACGTCATTTACACATTCCAAGCAGCGGCAGTAAGGCATACGTCTTTTTTACATATCATACGATAACGTATAGTGAAACGATGCTCCGGTGACGACGGAGCGTCTGCCAGAGGTATAAATAAGATAGGGAAGTCATTATAGTAACGCACCTCAGCTGTGCGCGACAACCCACGAGTCACTAATTACAACAAGTGACACAGCTGAGGTGCTGATCCCACAAAAAAGGAAAGAGCAGGAGAGAGAAAGGCTAAAGAGAGGCAGGTCGCGCCGAGCGGACCTGACAGTAAAGTTAAATGAATGGTAGATGTTTAGGCTATTGGCAAATACATTTTTGTGACAGTAGCTATTCTTAGTCTGCATTTTGTGGGATATCATGGAAATCATAATGGGCCATACTGGCTTCCAGTCCTGGACTCTTTTTTGTTTCTGCAACCTGTCACTCTCCAGCTTCACCTCAGCTAATCAGTGGCTAATGCATTTCATCTGTCTTCATTTGTCCTCAGGATATTTAAACAGAGTTGTACTTTCTGTCAGTTTCCAGATCATCTGACCTGCTGAGTAGACCATCTAGCTACTCTGGTTCTGCATTTGTTCCCATATTGTTGCCAACCTATGTTTCTGATCCACCCAAGTCCTGAGGATTTGTGTGTTTGGATAAGGATAATCACCTTTATTGGCCAAGTATGTTACACACAAGGAATTTTTTTTAGTACAGAACCGATGGCAGCCATCTGCGGCGCCACCTCAACCGATGGCTTTAATCATCAGGGGCAACGGGGGGGGTTCAGTGTCTTGCCCAAGGACACTTCAACACGTGGACTGCCGGCACTGAGATTCGAACCTTCAACCTTCTGGTTGGGGGACAACTGCTCTACCCACCCCCCAGCATTTGGATTGTACTCAGTCTGCCTGGACTTCTGTTTTTTCCCCCCTGCTACTTTTATGTTTAGACTCTGTTTGCAGTGAGGTTTTTTTTTAACTGAGCTCAGTTTCTTTTCGCTTATGTGCACATCAAAGAGTTATTGTCTTTCTCCCAGCCTCCTGACCGACAGGAGGCTGGGGAGCTACCTGCATGGCCCCTTACCGGCTCATGAGTTGTTTGTCTCTGTTATACTCACCTCACTGCTTACCTGCTCTCCTCCTAAGATTGCTGTAGGCACTCGCCTGCTCTGGCCACTGTTCTTTTTCAGCTGGATGGGCTGCCGGATGGGCTGCCAGCTGACCTGCTGCGCCATCGCCACCTCTGGGCTGTTCTGCCATTCTCTGCTCCATTCACCTGCAGAAACAAGAGAACACAAGTGTGAGTACCACATACCATTAGTCAGCTTTGTTAGAATCTAATAAAGGCTGAAAACCATTATAAAGCCTCATCTGGTTCTTTCAAACCAGGAACTCAGAGGGACGACTCAGACCACTTGAGTATATAAAAAATATATCCGTGCTGGTTTATTCAAAAAGTCACAGGCAAGAATTTACACTTCAAGTCCAGAGATCTTCCAACCCCCAGCCTGCCAAAAGCAGCCCGGAAACAGGAAGACCCCGAACCACGCATTGCTATACAATATTAATCCTTTCTGGGCTGTCGAACCGTGACGTCACCTGATATGCCAGCTTGGCAGCTGAGCAGAGCAGTAGACCAAACATGAAGAAAATAATGTGTGTGGCTGTTGTTTTCGTGGTGTGTATCTAAAACAATTTGACATAACATTACACATTAAGACAAATATTATGGTTACTTTTACAGTCATAATAACATTTGTCCCTGACTGCAGCCTTTCTCTGCCTTAACTAACCTTGCATTTAACAGCCTGAGGAAGACATCCTGGCTACACTAACAGTCCTAGACAACAAATCTCTGAATATCTATCTAACTAAAAAATAACCTAACACTTTAAAGCCTCATTTTCATTGTACTGGGCCAGTTTCTCTTTGATGAGATGTTCACATTTTTTTTCTTTGACCTGTGCGAGTTTCTTAAGATCTTCAGCTCTATCATATAGCTCTACTCGGTCTTTATGCAAAAAGTCATTGTCGTGTTGAAATTCCCGTTTTTCCTTGTTCCCTGAGCGCTTCATGTTCTTTTTCAGTTTCTCCATCTCTTTCCTGTATTTTTTGTGGGCCTGTATCTCTGCCTTTAGAGCCTCACTTTCAATGTACAGGTCCAGTTTCTCTTTGATGATATGTTCACCTTCCTCTTCTTTGGCCTGTGTGAGTTTCTTAAGATCTTCAATTATATCATATAGGCACACTCTATCTTTATGGAGAAATTGATTTTCATATTGAAGCTCCTGTTTTTCCTTGTTCTTTGAGTACTTTATGTTCATTTTCAGCTGCTCCATTTCTTGCTGAAGTTTGCAATTATGTCTGAGGAGGTCAAAGCTAAGTTGCAGAAGAATGTTTGCACATTGCAATTCAATAGTGGTGTGCTGAACATCCTTCAAGCTGTTAGTTAGCTCCTGAACCAGACTCTCTGTTTTCTGCTGCATGTCATCCATTACTCTATCCTTGGATATGATCATCAGCTTGTCACTCCTTTGGTTATGGAGCATGGATATGTCTTCCCTGTACTTTTTGTGGGCCTGCATCTCACCTTTAGAGCCTCATTTTCATTGTACAGGCCCAGTTTCTCTTTGATGAGATGTTCACATTCCTTTTCTTTGGCCTGTGTGTGTTTCTTAAGATCTTCCACTTTATCATATAGGCCGAGTCTTTCTTTAAGTAAAAATTCATTTTCATGTTGAAGTTCCTGTTTTTTCCTGTTCTTTGTGCGCTTGATATTAATTTTCAGTTGGTCCATTTCTTCTCTGTACTTTTGGTGGACTTGTATCTCTGCCTTGAGATCCGCAGTTTTATTGAACAGGTCCTGTTTCTCTATGAGGAGATGTTGACTTTTCTTTGCTTTGGCCTCTGTGAGTTTCTTAAGATCTTCAATTATATTATATAGGCCCACCGCTTCTTTATTGAGAAACTTATTTTCATGTTTAAGTTCCCGTTTTTTCTTGTTTGAGCGGTTGATGCTCAATTTCAGTTGATGCATTTCTTGCTCAAGTTGGCAATTCTGTCTGAGGAGGTTCTCACATTCCTCCTGGCTGACAGCAACATTGGGTTTCTCCTGCTCACTCATTTTGTAAACTTTCTGATAATACAAATGTCTGAATCCACTTATAGATGTGTGTCTGTCTGCTATAAAGCTCTGGTTTTATCTTAATCTCAGTCTGGTGAATGCCCGTAATGTAGGCTGTGTTCTGGTATCCATAGCAACCACTAGATCAAAGCATAGAATGAACTGTGATGTCATTGCTGTCCACACCATTAGCCCCGCCCTTAGCAGCAGTAGGTGAGTGGTATCCATGGCAACCTCCAGACCACCTTTAGAGCCTCATTTTCATTGTACAGGCCCAGTTTCTCTTTGAAGAGATGTTCACATTCCTTTTCTTTGGCCTGTGCGAGTTTCTTAAGATCTTCAACTCTATCATATAGACCCACTCTGTCTTTATGGAAAAAGTCATTTTCATGTTGAAGTTCCCGTTTTTCCTTGTTCCCTGAGCGCTTCATGTTCTTTTTCAGTTGGTCCATTTGTTTCTTGTACCTTTTGTGGGCCTGCATCTCTGCCTTTAGAGCATCAATATCATTGTACAGGTCCAGTTTCTCTTTGGTGAGTTGTTCACATTCCTTTTCTTTGGCCTGTGTGAGTTTCTTAAACGCTTCAATTACATCATATAGGCGCACTTTTTGTTTATAGAAAAAGTCATTTTCATATTGAAGTTTCTGTTTTTCCTTGTTCTTTGTGTACTTGATGTTCATTTTCAGTTGGCCCATTTCTTGCTGAAGTTTGCAATTATGTCTGAGGAGGTCAAAGCTAAGTTGCAGATGAATGTTTGCATGTTGCAAATCAACAGTGGTGCGCTGAGCATCCCTCAAGCTGTTAGTTGCCTCCTGAACCTTACTTATCAGACTCTCTGTGTCCTGCTGCATGTTGTCCATTTCTCTGTCCTTGGACATGATCATCAGCTTGTCACTCCTTTGGTTATGGAGCATGGGCATCTTTTCCCTATACGTTTTGTGGGCCTGTACCTCTGCCTTTAGAGCCTCATTTTCATTGCACAGGCCCAGTTTCTTATTGAAGAGATGTTCACATTCCTTTTCTTTGGCCTGTGCGAGTTTCTTAAGATCTTCAACTCTATCATATAGACCCACTCTGTCTTTATGGAAAAAGTCATTTTCATGTTGAAGTTCCCGTTTTTCCTTGTTCCCTGAGCGCTTCATGTTCTTTTTCAGTTGGTCCATTTGTTTCTTGTACCTTTTGTGGGCCTGCATCTCTGCCTTTAGAGCATCAATATCATTGTACAGGTCCAGTTTCTCTTTGGTGAGTTGTTCACATTCCTTTTCTTTGGCCTGTGTGAGTTTCTTAAACGCTTCAATTACATCATATAGGCGCACTTTTTGTTTATAGAAAAAGTCATTTTCATATTGAAGTTTCTGTTTTTCCTTGTTCTTTGTGTACTTGATGTTCATTTTCAGTTGGCCCATTTCTTGCTGAAGTTTGCAATTATGTCTGAGGAGGTCAAAGCTAAGTTGCAGATGAATGTTTGCATGTTGCAAATCAACAGTGGTGCGCTGAGCATCCCTCAAGCTGTTAGTTGCCTCCTGAACCTTACTTATCAGACTCTCTGTGTCCTGCTGCATGTTGTCCATTTCTCTGTCCTTGGACATGATCATCAGCTTGTCACTCCTTTGGTTATGGAGCATGGGCATCTTTTCCCTATACATTTTGTGGGCCTGTACCTCTGCCTTTAGAGCCTCATTTTCATTGTACAGGCCCAGTTTCTGTTTGATGAGATGTTCACATTCTTTTTCTTTGGCCTGTGTGCGTTTCTTAAAATCTTCCATTATATCATGTAGGCCGAATCTTTCATTAAGGAGATTTACATTTTCACTTTTAAGTTCCTGTTTTTTTCTGTTCTTTGTGCGCTTGAAATTCATTTTCACTTGCTCCATTTCTTCCCTGTACTTTTTATAGGCCTCCATCTCTGCCTTTAGAGCCTCATTTTTATTGTACAGGCCCTGTTTCTCTTTGAAGAGACGTTCATTTTTCTTTGCTTTAGCCTCTGTGCGTTTCTTATGATCTTCAATAACATCATATAGGCCCACTCTTTCTTTACGGAGAAACTTATTTTCATGTTTAAGTTCCCGTGTTTTCATGTATGAGCGACTGATGCAAATTTTCAGCTGGACCATTTCCTGCTCAAGTTGGCAGTTCTGTCTGAGGAGGTCATCAATATCTCTATCTCTTTGGAGGTTTTCACTTTCCTCCTGGCTGACAAAAGGAATGGGTTTCTCTTGCTCACTCATTTTGTCTGATAATACAAATGTCTAAAAGATTTGATTTGATTTATTCTTGCACATACAGATGTGTGTCTGTCTGCTGTAAAGCTCTGGTTGTGTCTGAATCTTAGTCTGGTTTATGTAGGCTTTGTTGTTGTTCATAGCAACCACTAGATCAAAGCACAGAATGAACTGTGACTGTGTGATGTTTGCACGTTGCAATTCAATAGTGGTGTGCTGAACATCCTTCAAGTTGTTAGTTAGCTCCTGAACCTTATTTGTCAGACTCTCTGTGTCCTGCTGCATGTCGTCCATTGCTCTATCCTTGGACATGATCAGCAGCTCTTTACTCCTTTGGTTATGGAGCATGGACATCTCTTCCCTGTACTTTGTGTAGGCCTGTATCTCTGCCTTTAAAGCCTCATTTTCATTGTACTGGGCCAGTTTCTCTTTGATGAGATGTTCACATTTTTTTTCTTTGACCTGTGCGAGTTTCTTAAGATCTTCAGCTCTATCATATAGCTCTACTCGGTCTTTATGCAAAAAGTCATTGTCGTGTTGAAATTCCCGTTTTTCCTTGTTCCCTGAGCGCTTCATGTTCTTTTTCAGTTTCTCCATCTCTTTCCTGTATTTTTTGTGGGCCTGTATCTCTGCCTTTAGAGCCTCACTTTCAATGTACAGGTCCAGTTTCTCTTTGATGATATGTTCACCTTCCTCTTCTTTGGCCTGTGTGAGTTTCTTAAGATCTTCAATTATATCATATAGGCACACTCTATCTTTATGGAGAAATTGATTTTCATATTGAAGCTCCTGTTTTTCCTTGTTCTTTGAGTACTTTATGTTCATTTTCAGCTGCTCCATTTCTTGCTGAAGTTTGCAATTATGTCTGAGGAGGTCAAAGCTAAGTTGCAGAAGAATGTTTGCACATTGCAATTCAATAGTGGTGTGCTGAACATCCTTCAAGCTGTTAGTTAGCTCCTGAACCAGACTCTCTGTTTTCTGCTGCATGTCATCCATTACTCTATCCTTGGATATGATCATCAGCTTGTCACTCCTTTGGTTATGGAGCATGGATATGTCTTCCCTGTACTTTTTGTGGGCCTGCATCTCACCTTTAGAGCCTCATTTTCATTGTACAGGCCCAGTTTCTCTTTGATGAGATGTTCACATTCCTTTTCTTTGGCCTGTGTGTGTTTCTTAAGATCTTCCACTTTATCATATAGGCCGAGTCTTTCTTTAAGTAAAAATTCATTTTCATGTTGAAGTTCCTGTTTTTTCCTGTTCTTTGTGCGCTTGATATTAATTTTCAGTTGGTCCATTTCTTCTCTGTACTTTTGGTGGACTTGTATCTCTGCCTTTAGAGCCGCAGTTTTATTGAACAGGTCCTGTTTCTCTATGAGGAGATGTTGACTTTTCTTTGCTTTGGCCTCTGTGAGTTTCTTAAGATCTTCAATTATATTATATAGGCCCACCGCTTCTTTATTGAGAAACTTATTTTCATGTTTAAGTTCCCGTTTTTTCTTGTTTGAGCGGTTGATGCTCAATTTCAGTTGATGCATTTCTTGCTCAAGTTGGCAATTCTGTCTGAGGAGGTTCTCACATTCCTCCTGGCTGACAGCAACATTGGGTTTCTCCTGCTCACTCATTTTGTAAACTTTCTGATAATACAAATGTCTGAATCCACTTATAGATGTGTGTCTGTCTGCTATAAAGCTCTGGTTTTATCTTAATCTCAGTCTGGTGAATGCCCGTAATGTAGGCTGTGTTCTGGTATCCATAGCAACCACTAGATCAAAGCATAGAATGAACTGTGATGTCATTGCTGTCCACACCATTAGCCCCGCCCTTAGCAGCAGTAGGTGAGTGGTATCCATGGCAACCTCCAGACCACCTTTAGAGCCTCATTTTCATTGTACAGGCCCAGTTTCTCTTTGAAGAGATGTTCACATTCCTTTTCTTTGGCCTGTGCGAGTTTCTTAAGATCTTCAACTCTATCATATAGACCCACTCTGTCTTTATGGAAAAAGTCATTTTCATGTTGAAGTTCCCGTTTTTCCTTGTTCCCTGAGCGCTTCATGTTCTTTTTCAGTTGGTCCATTTGTTTCTTGTACCTTTTGTGGGCCTGCATCTCTGCCTTTAGAGCATCAATATCATTGTACAGGTCCAGTTTCTCTTTGGTGAGTTGTTCACATTCCTTTTCTTTGGCCTGTGTGAGTTTCTTAAACGCTTCAATTACATCATATAGGCGCACTTTTTGTTTATAGAAAAAGTCATTTTCATATTGAAGTTTCTGTTTTTCCTTGTTCTTTGTGTACTTGATGTTCATTTTCAGTTGGCCCATTTCTTGCTGAAGTTTGCAATTATGTCTGAGGAGGTCAAAGCTAAGTTGCAGATGAATGTTTGCATGTTGCAAATCAACAGTGGTGCGCTGAGCATCCCTCAAGCTGTTAGTTGCCTCCTGAACCTTACTTATCAGACTCTCTGTGTCCTGCTGCATGTTGTCCATTTCTCTGTCCTTGGACATGATCATCAGCTTGTCACTCCTTTGGTTATGGAGCATGGGCATCTTTTCCCTATACGTTTTGTGGGCCTGTACCTCTGCCTTTAGAGCCTCATTTTCATTGCACAGGCCCAGTTTCTTATTGAAGAGATGTTCACATTCCTTTTCTTTGGCCTGTGCGAGTTTCTTAAGATCTTCAACTCTATCATATAGACCCACTCTGTCTTTATGGAAAAAGTCATTTTCATGTTGAAGTTCCCGTTTTTCCTTGTTCCCTGAGCGCTTCATGTTCTTTTTCAGTTGGTCCATTTGTTTCTTGTACCTTTTGTGGGCCTGCATCTCTGCCTTTAGAGCATCAATATCATTGTACAGGTCCAGTTTCTCTTTGGTGAGTTGTTCACATTCCTTTTCTTTGGCCTGTGTGAGTTTCTTAAACGCTTCAATTACATCATATAGGCGCACTTTTTGTTTATAGAAAAAGTCATTTTCATATTGAAGTTTCTGTTTTTCCTTGTTCTTTGTGTACTTGATGTTCATTTTCAGTTGGCCCATTTCTTGCTGAAGTTTGCAATTATGTCTGAGGAGGTCAAAGCTAAGTTGCAGATGAATGTTTGCATGTTGCAAATCAACAGTGGTGCGCTGAGCATCCCTCAAGCTGTTAGTTGCCTCCTGAACCTTACTTATCAGACTCTCTGTGTCCTGCTGCATGTTGTCCATTTCTCTGTCCTTGGACATGATCATCAGCTTGTCACTCCTTTGGTTATGGAGCATGGGCATCTTTTCCCTATACATTTTGTGGGCCTGTACCTCTGCCTTTAGAGCCTCATTTTCATTGTACAGGCCCAGTTTCTGTTTGATGAGATGTTCACATTCTTTTTCTTTGGCCTGTGTGCGTTTCTTAAAATCTTCCATTATATCATGTAGGCCGAATCTTTCATTAAGGAGATTTACATTTTCACTTTTAAGTTCCTGTTTTTTTCTGTTCTTTGTGCGCTTGAAATTCATTTTCACTTGCTCCATTTCTTCCCTGTACTTTTTATAGGCCTCCATCTCTGCCTTTAGAGCCTCATTTTTATTGTACAGGCCCTGTTTCTCTTTGAAGAGACGTTCATTTTTCTTTGCTTTAGCCTCTGTGCGTTTCTTATGATCTTCAATAACATCATATAGGCCCACTCTTTCTTTACGGAGAAACTTATTTTCATGTTTAAGTTCCCGTGTTTTCATGTATGAGCGACTGATGCAAATTTTCAGCTGGACCATTTCCTGCTCAAGTTGGCAGTTCTGTCTGAGGAGGTCATCAATATCTCTATCTCTTTGGAGGTTTTCACTTTCCTCCTGGCTGACAAAAGGAATGGGTTTCTCTTGCTCACTCATTTTGTCTGATAATACAAATGTCTAAAAGATTTGATTTGATTTATTCTTGCACATACAGATGTGTGTCTGTCTGCTGTAAAGCTCTGGTTGTGTCTGAATCTTAGTCTGGTTTATGTAGGCTTTGTTGTTGTTCATAGCAACCACTAGATCAAAGCACAGAATGAACTGTGACTGTGTGATGTTTGCACGTTGCAATTCAATAGTGGTGTGCTGAACATCCTTCAAGTTGTTAGTTAGCTCCTGAACCTTATTTGTCAGACTCTCTGTGTCCTGCTGCATGTCGTCCATTGCTCTATCCTTGGACATGATCAGCAGCTCTTTACTCCTTTGGTTATGGAGCATGGACATCTCTTCCCTGTACTTTGTGTAGGCCTGTATCTCTGCCTTTAAAGCCTCATTTTCATTGTACTGGGCCAGTTTCTCTTTGATGAGATGTTCACATTTTTTTTCTTTGACCTGTGCGAGTTTCTTAAGATCTTCAGCTCTATCATATAGCTCTACTCGGTCTTTATGCAAAAAGTCATTGTCGTGTTGAAATTCCCGTTTTTCCTTGTTCCCTGAGCGCTTCATGTTCTTTTTCAGTTTCTCCATCTCTTTCCTGTATTTTTTGTGGGCCTGTATCTCTGCCTTTAGAGCCTCACTTTCAATGTACAGGTCCAGTTTCTCTTTGATGATATGTTCACCTTCCTCTTCTTTGGCCTGTGTGAGTTTCTTAAGATCTTCAATTATATCATATAGGCACACTCTATCTTTATGGAGAAATTGATTTTCATATTGAAGCTCCTGTTTTTCCTTGTTCTTTGAGTACTTTATGTTCATTTTCAGCTGCTCCATTTCTTGCTGAAGTTTGCAATTATGTCTGAGGAGGTCAAAGCTAAGTTGCAGAAGAATGTTTGCACATTGCAATTCAATAGTGGTGTGCTGAACATCCTTCAAGCTGTTAGTTAGCTCCTGAACCAGACTCTCTGTTTTCTGCTGCATGTCATCCATTACTCTATCCTTGGATATGATCATCAGCTTGTCACTCCTTTGGTTATGGAGCATGGATATGTCTTCCCTGTACTTTTTGTGGGCCTGCATCTCACCTTTAGAGCCTCATTTTCATTGTACAGGCCCAGTTTCTCTTTGATGAGATGTTCACATTCCTTTTCTTTGGCCTGTGTGTGTTTCTTAAGATCTTCCACTTTATCATATAGGCCGAGTCTTTCTTTAAGTAAAAATTCATTTTCATGTTGAAGTTCCTGTTTTTTCCTGTTCTTTGTGCGCTTGATATTAATTTTCAGTTGGTCCATTTCTTCTCTGTACTTTTGGTGGACTTGTATCTCTGCCTTTAGAGCCGCAGTTTTATTGAACAGGTCCTGTTTCTCTATGAGGAGATGTTGACTTTTCTTTGCTTTGGCCTCTGTGAGTTTCTTAAGATCTTCAATTATATTATATAGGCCCACCGCTTCTTTATTGAGAAACTTATTTTCATGTTTAAGTTCCCGTTTTTTCTTGTTTGAGCGGTTGATGCTCAATTTCAGTTGATGCATTTCTTGCTCAAGTTGGCAATTCTGTCTGAGGAGGTTCTCACATTCCTCCTGGCTGACAGCAACATTGGGTTTCTCCTGCTCACTCATTTTGTAAACTTTCTGATAATACAAATGTCTGAATCCACTTATAGATGTGTGTCTGTCTGCTATAAAGCTCTGGTTTTATCTTAATCTCAGTCTGGTGAATGCCCGTAATGTAGGCTGTGTTCTGGTATCCATAGCAACCACTAGATCAAAGCATAGAATGAACTGTGATGTCATTGCTGTCCACACCATTAGCCCCGCCCTTAGCAGCAGTAGGTGAGTGGTATCCATGGCAACCTCCAGACCACCTTTAGAGCCTCATTTTCATTGTACAGGCCCAGTTTCTCTTTGAAGAGATGTTCACATTCCTTTTCTTTGGCCTGTGCGAGTTTCTTAAGATCTTCAACTCTATCATATAGACCCACTCTGTCTTTATGGAAAAAGTCATTTTCATGTTGAAGTTCCCGTTTTTCCTTGTTCCCTGAGCGCTTCATGTTCTTTTTCAGTTGGTCCATTTGTTTCTTGTACCTTTTGTGGGCCTGCATCTCTGCCTTTAGAGCATCAATATCATTGTACAGGTCCAGTTTCTCTTTGGTGAGTTGTTCACATTCCTTTTCTTTGGCCTGTGTGAGTTTCTTAAACGCTTCAATTACATCATATAGGCGCACTTTTTGTTTATAGAAAAAGTCATTTTCATATTGAAGTTTCTGTTTTTCCTTGTTCTTTGTGTACTTGATGTTCATTTTCAGTTGGCCCATTTCTTGCTGAAGTTTGCAATTATGTCTGAGGAGGTCAAAGCTAAGTTGCAGATGAATGTTTGCATGTTGCAAATCAACAGTGGTGCGCTGAGCATCCCTCAAGCTGTTAGTTGCCTCCTGAACCTTACTTATCAGACTCTCTGTGTCCTGCTGCATGTTGTCCATTTCTCTGTCCTTGGACATGATCATCAGCTTGTCACTCCTTTGGTTATGGAGCATGGGCATCTTTTCCCTATACGTTTTGTGGGCCTGTACCTCTGCCTTTAGAGCCTCATTTTCATTGCACAGGCCCAGTTTCTTATTGAAGAGATGTTCACATTCCTTTTCTTTGGCCTGTGCGAGTTTCTTAAGATCTTCAACTCTATCATATAGACCCACTCTGTCTTTATGGAAAAAGTCATTTTCATGTTGAAGTTCCCGTTTTTCCTTGTTCCCTGAGCGCTTCATGTTCTTTTTCAGTTGGTCCATTTGTTTCTTGTACCTTTTGTGGGCCTGCATCTCTGCCTTTAGAGCATCAATATCATTGTACAGGTCCAGTTTCTCTTTGGTGAGTTGTTCACATTCCTTTTCTTTGGCCTGTGTGAGTTTCTTAAACGCTTCAATTACATCATATAGGCGCACTTTTTGTTTATAGAAAAAGTCATTTTCATATTGAAGTTTCTGTTTTTCCTTGTTCTTTGTGTACTTGATGTTCATTTTCAGTTGGCCCATTTCTTGCTGAAGTTTGCAATTATGTCTGAGGAGGTCAAAGCTAAGTTGCAGATGAATGTTTGCATGTTGCAAATCAACAGTGGTGCGCTGAGCATCCCTCAAGCTGTTAGTTGCCTCCTGAACCTTACTTATCAGACTCTCTGTGTCCTGCTGCATGTTGTCCATTTCTCTGTCCTTGGACATGATCATCAGCTTGTCACTCCTTTGGTTATGGAGCATGGGCATCTTTTCCCTATACATTTTGTGGGCCTGTACCTCTGCCTTTAGAGCCTCATTTTCATTGTACAGGCCCAGTTTCTGTTTGATGAGATGTTCACATTCTTTTTCTTTGGCCTGTGTGCGTTTCTTAAAATCTTCCATTATATCATGTAGGCCGAATCTTTCATTAAGGAGATGTGTGTGTGTGTGTGTGTGTGTGTGTGTGTGTGTGTGAGACAATAAGCTGACGTATCCCCTCATTCAAATTGTAAGACATATAAGCAAGGAGAATGACTGTGTTAGAAAATAACCAGGGCTCAGTAATGCACAATAATCAATACAGCTGTAATCAGGTAAGATAAAGTTATGAAAGGTAACTAAAGGGAACTAAAGGCATGAGAGGTAACTAAAACTGATAAAGTAACTAGAGTCTATAAGACTCAAATCTTACAATTATACTGTTGCTACTGTCTGATTGCCATACTCACCATCTGATTGTCTAAGGTGAGACAAAGTTGACATGGTCAGAACTCCCTTTGCTGGCCATTCCAGAAAATGAGTCATCTTGTGCATGCAGTCTATCATCTACTGCTATTTTCACCCCTTTTGTTACTGTGTAATAAACTTAATAATTGAACTTAACCATCTGCTTCTATCATACACTTGAGTCCAGACCTTATTACTAGCCTGACAGAAATAGGTTTAAAGTGACACTTCTAATTTTGGACCGTTAAGGGTGAAATGGGTCCAAACAAACTCGAGCAGCATCCCCTGCTGTCTCTGAAACTACGTCACATGTGGTCATGACAGCTGGAAACAGTTGTGGCAGTCAGGTAGCGCAGCAGTAATAACCGGTTCCAGGGCTAATACAGAATATAGAGCCTGTGGTTTCTGGTGCCACTGCAGCAACGAAATGTAAGAGGTTTACATTTTAGCAATATGCAAACGTATGTCTAACATTGCAAATTATATAGAGGAATGCTTTTCCAGTAATACTGATACAATACTAATGTACTGTATTATTACACTGGGGGGAAGAATTGCATGTGATTGAAAGTTTCAGGACAGCTCCTAAGCTTGTGGTGAGATAACGGCTGTTTCGAAGGTTAAGAATAAACTTCAGCAATAACCCAATATAGATGAAGTCCTTCAAATACTCAGTAAATGGAGAATTTTAACAAAGTTCTTTGACAGCTAGATAAACTACATCTCCTTAAGTATAATGCAATTATCAGAAGCTCCAGAAAATGCAAAAACATTGTTTTTTTTTCATACATTTCATTAAAAAAACCCTAAACATCTCTCCACCAGGGTTCTAAATGGACTTTTTGGCTTGGCTTTTTTCCACTGTGCACAACTCTCCTGTACAGCTAAAGCCTAGCATGCACTGGGCTACAGTCAGGGTATAGCTGGGACAGATATCCTCCTTATCCAGTAGCCACACACACGCCAAGATGGCGCCGCTGTGTCTGGCTAGCAGTCTACTCCTTTTGTGTACCTGTCTTTTCGCGGCTTTTGATGTTCCCTCTGCATTTCCCACCTTGATATATGATCGTTTGACACTGTTTAACATACGCAACTCGATGAGCAGCGGCCCTTATTACTGCCATGGTCATCATTTTAACCCTCCATTGCCTCTGCTGGCGTCTGCTCCACCCTTCCTGCAACACTTGCATCACCCGCCACCAGTTAAGCCTTGACGGAGACGAAGCGGCAGGAAAGCAGGACTACACGTCAAGTTGAAATCTGCTTCGGACTGGGCTCAGAGGATGGGACTCCTTCTGGAAAACGGCTACGTCGGTTCAAGTTGGTCGATCCTCTTCAGTTACCGCTTTCTTCAACCAGTAGGTCTGGACGTCGACCCACCTCCTCCTCGCCTTCGTCTGGTGAAACGTTCTACTCGACGCTGTCTCCACTCCAATCTGCGCCCAGTGTCCCACGCTGTGTGCCCTCAGGTTGAGCCTAGCTGGCTTCAGTTTGCCCTGTTTAACGCAAGATCTCTCAATAACAAAACTTTTATCCTGAATGATCTTGTTACCACACACGATTTGGATATGCTTTTTATTACGGAAACCTGGCTGAAACGTGGGGATAACACCCTGTTTTCTGAGCTTTTACCGGCTGACTATTTATTTCTTAATTCCCCACGTCTCGCTGGCCGTGGTGGGGGCCTGGCATCTGTTTTTAAGTCATCTTTAAAGTGTTGCATCCTGCCTGACATGGCTTTTTCTAGTTTTGAGGCACAAACTTTTGTTTTATCTCTGCCCATAGAGCGAGCGAGCGCAGAGATGCAGGTTGTGAGAGGGCATAAATAGTTGAGCAAAAGCATTTTACTTATGTGTGCGCTCAAAAAACATCCCGTGCTCAGAATGTCAGATGCGCGCGCTCAAAATGTCCCATTGCTCACTCCGGAAATTGGCACAAATATAACGCCATATGTGACAGGTGACTTTGTCATTCTGTCAGGAGCGCAATGAGACGTCAGACCGCAAATCTTTGTCTCTCGTCTTTTGTTGTATTAAACAGGATCAATAATCTGTATTCACGTCACCCCAGCTGGGACCTGTAACACAAGAATATATGTGGGTATGTTTTAACCCGCGTAGGATCATCACTTCTTCTACCCCCTCTGACTTTGCTGCTGCGTTCTTAGGCTCCGAATTCTATTCCTCTGTGGTTCATAATCCGCCATCCTGCCCTGAGGTTTTCCTCTCCTCGCTGAACTTGACTTCAGCCTGCAGTCAGAACCCGAGAGTCCTTTTTAGAACTATACACTCTGTTATTAACCCAGTCGGTGCTTTGCCCCTGGAGGGTTTCACTGCCCTTTGTAATCAATTTTTAAGTTATTTCATTGCTAAGGTTGGGGCTCTCAGGCATAATATGCCGAAACTCTTAGTACACTCACAGCCTGTTCCCCCCGTAGTTCTTATTTTTAATTCTTTTACTCCGATTTCTATACTCCAATTAAAAGACGCTTTAGTTCACTTAAAGCTGACCTCTTCGCCCCTTGACCCGCTTCCTGCCAGGTTTATTAAGGAGGGTTTTGATGTTTTCAGTCCCATTTTGGTCATGTTTATTAATCTCTCTTTGGATTCGGGTGTGGTCCCATCTGCTCTGCATGCAATAGTTCGCCCACTCCTTAAAAAACCTAATCTTGACTCTTCATTATTGTCGTCCTTTCGTCCAATCTCAATTCTTCCATTTTTGTCCAAAATTCTGGAAAACATCGTATCCACCCAGCTGCACATTTAGACTGTTTAAATATCACCGATAATTTTCAATCTGGCTTTAAGCCCCGCCATAGTACTGAATCTGCGTTACTTAAGATTCATAATGACATTACTATGGCTCTCGATAACAAATGCCCTGTTTTGTTAGTTCTTCTGGATTTATCCGCGGCCTTCGATACAGTCGACCACGCTATTCTTCTGTTGAGACTAGAACACCTTGTTGGGCTCAGAGGCACTGTGTCGAACTGGTTTTCATCCTTTTTGACTGACAGAACATTTTCTGTTACTATTGGTGACTGCACTTCCAATATAGCTCCCCTCTTTTCAGGTGTTCCGCAAGGTTCGACCCTGGCTCCACTACTTTTCTCATTATATATTGTGCCCCTTGCAGCTATTATAGCTAAGCATAATGCTTATTTCCACTTTTACGCCGAGGATGTCCAAATCTATATGCCTCTGCTCTTGTCTGACCCCAATGCTCTTACTCCGTTACATAACTGCATGCGAGACATTAGGCAATGGCTTTCGCAAAATATTTTGCAGTTAAATGAGAGCAAGACCGAATACATCCTTTTCAGGCCTGACTCGTCACCTGACGTTGTTACTGTGGTTTTACCTTTGAGAAACAGATTAGGGCAGTGGTTAAGTTGTGCTTTTTTCACCTAAGACTTTTAACTAAGGTGAAACCTTTTTTGTCACATGGTGATTTGGAGAAGGCGATCCATGCATTTGTCATCTCAAGGTTGGATTATTGCAATGCTCTGTATATTGGAGTTCCTCAGTCTTTGCGCAACAAACTACAATTAGTCCAAAATGCAGCAGCTCGGCTACTATCTAATGCTCCTAAGTTTGCTCATATTTCCCCTATTCTCTGTGCTCTTCACTGGCTTCCAATCCAATTCAGAATCAAATTCAAGATATTATTGTTTGTTTTTAAGGCTATTCACGGCCTTGCACCATCTTATTTGTCTGACCTGTTGGCTATTTATGTGCTGCGGAGAGCTCTCCGATCAACTGATCAGTTGTCACTGGTGGTCCCGCGATCCCGCTATAAAAAGTGGGGCGACTGTTCATTTTCTGTTTGTGGCCCTAGACTATGGAATGCCCTGCCGGTCGAACTACGGTTGGAAAACGATCTAGTGGACTTTAAATCAGCCCTAAAGACCCACTTTTTAAGCAGGCTTTTGAGCCCTAATTTGTTTTTATTGTTTTATGTTTTTAGAAGTCGGTTTAGCACTCTAGTATTTTTTCTGTTATCATTTTGCTCTGCTTATTGGGTTTTGACTGTACAGCATTCTGGTGCTCTTGCGAGTTGTAGAGCGCTATATAAATAAAGTTTATTATTATTATTATTATTACAGGGCAATGAGGAGCTTGTAATTCACAGTTTGGACTGTAGGAGCCCTGAGGGCCTCCACAGCACCCGTTGACCACTGAGGTCAAACTGTGCACTAAGATCAGCATCAGTTTCCAAGTATTTAGGTTAACAAACAGACAACAGAATAAAACCAGAATACTTAAAGGTTATGAAGCACAATGTTTTCTCTCCCGGTCACGACAAAGAGTTGATCTGTGCATTTGTTTGCCACACACAGCCATATCTCCACCATCCACACAGCAGGCTGATTTAGAGTTGAACTGCTTTTCTCAGTGCGTTGTAAAATTTACCACTATTTTGTCAAGGACAATTGTGTTATGCACTTCATGGTTTCCCCTCATCCACAGTACACACACACAAGCCTGAAGGGTACTGCAAACTAACGTACTGACCTTAGGCTGTGTCACTCGAATAATATGACCCCATCTTTCTGGTAGAAGCAGTCTAAGAACCCTGGACAAAAGACTGCCTGAACACTAGAAAGAGACATCCTCCATAGAAATGAAGTTCAGTGGTATTTTCTGGTGATATTAAATGGCTTTACATCTTTTACATTTTGTGAGAAAGCTGGTATGCATTTTATATTTCCAGTACATTAATGTGAAAGAGCCAACAGTGAAAATCAGAATGTTTATGTTGCATAATGCCTATTTTAGTTTAACAATGAATGGTATAATAAAAAGCTTGTCCCTTTGAACTCGCCTGAGGACCCTTGATCTGTGGAGCCCACTTCACAGTGCAAGATCATCCAGTATGTTAGTTCAACCATAAACAGCAGATGTGTAGAGAGGAGGGAGGGTCAACTCATGTGAAAGGGGCAGAGGGGATAACATATTTCTCCAGCCTCCAGCAGTAGGTGTAGTTACGTCATTTTATGTGGAAACAAAGAATTGCATCGAGCACACAGAATTCACCAGGTTAATACCGGAAGTCAGATGCATTGCCTTCACAATAAAAGCGTTGAAAAAAGTGAATGGAATGCACAATATAACAAATTTGCTGGCTATTAGTATAACCTGTGCAGTCATTATGGTGCTCACTGCTTTAAGAGGCAAAAAAAAACTCAGATTAAATTTAGACATGTATATATCTTTAGAAATATTGTATTATATCAAACTCCCTTCTCACTCCTATGGGTGTGTCCTCCTCTACCAGAGGCCTGGGGAGTTTAAGGGTTGTGTCCAGTATTTTAGCTGTTCCTAAGACTGCACTCTACTGCACAGAGAGCTCTGGTGTTGTTCCTGGGATCTGTTGGAACCACTCTTCCACTTTAAGAGTCGCAGATCCAAGTGCTCCTTCCACCACTGGGACCACTTGGAACTGCTATGCCTATCACCACTATCTCGTGCTGTTCCTCACCTACTACCATAATGTCTGTAACTGTCTGGAGATGGACCACACAAGAGCCACTCTCCGCTTGCCTCTTTCAAGTATAACATGCTGTTTACTTGTGAATGGATCAAAAATTACAATTAAATGCAATTCACAGTAATATGAGTATTTTCACTTCTGTAGGTTATTTTAAAGCAAATGAGTGAGAGCATTAGCCTATTTTATGTTATTAAGTTGGTGTTTATTGCTTTATTATTATGTTTACTTACAATGTATGTAACCTACTTTTTCCTACATCCCTAGCTGAAAGAACTCTTGCCCGCCCAAGCCTCTTATTTTGAAAGCATGAACCGCTGGGGTTAGTATCTAATCTTTATAGTTTGACACTAGCTGGTTTTCAGCACACCATGCAGTTTCAGCTCCCGGACAGCTCCGTAAACAGCTGTGATAGGTCTTCAGATGGGAGAGGAAAAACATGGCAGGCTACATATGAGACGGCCCGGCCTGCTGGATATTACCGGGAGCATGGATCCTTGTTTAGAGTCGTAAACCCCGACCGTTCGGGACAGGAGATGTAATTCTGTCAGCATTTACCCGCGGCTCTATGTGAGAGCGTATTGTGCTTCTGGGTTGCTTTGTGCTTTTTTCTTACTTAGACTGCCTAAGTTCACTTTCAACCTTTTTGGAGCGCGCACTGCGAATTCAGAGCCAGGTGATGTTATTTTCAGATTCTGTTATGTTATCTTTCTCCGATGAGAGACATGCTGCGCTGCACCAAGCTGATCAGATGATTCCTTGCTCTGTTCTTAAAAACTCAGGGTGAGTGACGGCATGCAAATACAAATGAACTGACACCGAAATATTCCCGTGAACGCGCCCTGCTCATTTAGAAGCTGCAGCTGCAGTTGCTGTCTTAATGCAGGTGGATTCGGTGTCAGCTGGTTCTGTTATGAGGAGCAGGATAAATTTGAGATACAACGTGGATTATAGTCCTGCTGCAATAACCATTAAATATTTGTCCCAGTCTTTGTATGTGAGAAGCTGAGATTTTGTGATGCTTTATTTTTGTCCTGTCAAGGAAACAATTAATTAGCACTGAATGAAAATTTAGATGTGTTCTTTCCAGGTGCCAGGGTCCTCCTGAATTCAGACCTTCCCTGTAGGCCCTTTCCTGCCACCCAGCAGCCATGGATCCCTTCCCAGAGTACCCTCTGTTTCTGGTCCAAATCCTGGAGGAGCTGGACACCAAGCACAACATGTCCTATCAGGACCTGTGTAAATCCCTGTGCACTCGCTTCGACCTAGTTCACCTGGCCAAACTCCGCAGCCTGCTTTTCTACATGGCCTGCATGGACCCTGCTTTCCCAGCAACACTCTTCAAGGACAAGATGCGCTGCTCCATGGAGGACCCACAGTCCAAGAAGATCACGGTGGCAGCAGACATTGTCACCATGTTCAACTTAATCCAGATGAATGGAGACATAGCCAAAGAAAAGCTTCCCATAGTGCATAGAGTCAAGTTCCACCGTAACAAGTCAGCCGACCTGTACAGGTCTGACAGCGAGCACATGGATCGTTCCAGGGATGGACACCCCCACCATCACCATCATCACCATCACCCCCAGCAGCGCCCTGTGCCTCAGGTTGCCTCTCCCTGTCCCAGATCATCTGAGTGCAACATCTGTCAGAAGTTTACTCCTACCTCTGATCCAAACTTCCTTCTGGGGGTCAGCAAGGAGTTGAAATTTAGAACAGCCTCTTTGGACAAACTGCACCATCTGCCCCAGTACTCTAGTGGCAGTCTGCCCTCTCCACCCTGTGAAATGCAAAGCACCTACTTTCCCATGGACATCAACAGTGAGCCCATGACTGACCAGGAGTGCCTGCAACACGTGGACAATCCAGAACCATTTTCTGTTCACTCCTGCATCCAGAAGAGGAACATCTTTAAGGAGGACTTTAACAACTTTGTGGCCTTCTCCCCACAGGTTAGTTTTTTTAGAATGTTGGTGAAGGATGTAAAAAGAGGGATCCTTTGATTCAATTTTAACATTGCTCTGCTGTTGTCAGAGATAAGTAAAAGAAGGACTGTCAGCAGTACATGTCCAAAAGTAACACCGTTGTCCCCAGGAAAACACTATCTTATTTTGTGGAGTAAGGAGATTAAATTCAGATTATTGTATGAAAAGTTTAAAAGTCTTGTATATTTAAATAATTTGTGTATAGAAATTCCAAAGTAGTGACCTCATACAGCTAAACACGGTGGCCCTAAGGTGCAAAACACAACAAAAGGCAGAGCACAAAACACCACATTTCACAAAAGACAAAACACAACAACAAAAGAAAAAACAATTACATTTTACAAAACAGCAAAAAAAGAAAACATTTCAGATTACAGAAAAGGTAGGGACAACACTGCTTGTGATTGGACAGAAGTCAAGTTAATCGAGATCAGCTGACACCGTATGGAAGCTTCACCGATGCCAGTGTCGGCAGGATCTGCTGCCCGTTTTGCTGCTCAGACTCGCTTGAAATAAATCACATAATTTTTTGATATGTCAAATTTGGAGAACTTTACATACTTTTCGAAAGGCTGTCTATGACAAATTATTAATTACTGGTGTCTTCCTGTCTATGACACATGTAAATGTAGCAAATACACAAGGTATTTCTTTCTTTAGGCTGTAAAATGTGTATTCTCAAATTGTTGTTTGTTGCAATACTTCTTCATCTAAGCTGCTTAAGCTGCTACCCATATCATGTGAAACCTCTTTAACTTGGCAACTTGAGTTCCACTGTTCTGGTTCCAAGCTGGAAACAAACAAACAAAAAAGCAGCCAATATGTTTTACATGCTGACTGTAAGAACTTATGGCAGTTGATCATTCAGCAAGTGTCCACAATTCCACTGTGTTTTTTAGCTTTGGATAACATTAACAAAGCAACTTCTACCTCCACTACTATTACTACTCACTTACTATGGTAGCTTTTGTGTCCTAAAACCTCACAATAGGGGTGGGCAGATCGATCCTTAAGTATCAATACATCGATTCTAGGCGTTGTATCGATAAGGGTCGATCCTCACATAAAAATATCGATATTAAGGGTTTTTAAAATTTATTTAGCATGAAATATATTTAAAACGAGCTTGTATAGAACTCTGTCTCTTATGCAGCTCCTTTCACACGCACATTGTTCACCCCTCCCTGCTTTGCTGTGTTTCGTTGTCCTACCATCACGTGACTCAGCAGCGCCATATCCAAGCAAGCAGAGTCTTTTAGCTGAGGTGTGTGGGGAAGTATTTGACAGCCGTTAATGAAAACACAGCGAATTGTGATAAATGTAAGAAGGCCATTCGCTACTGTGGCAACACAACAAATTTGCACAACACATTAAACAACATGAAAAAGAGAACAACGAACTGCAAAAGCAAAGAAGAGAGGAGGGAAATCCTCCAGACAGACCCCCGGCAGTGAGACAGACGTCACTGGCAGAGTCCTTTGAGCTTCAGAGAGGCAAAGAATATCCAGGTAGCTAACATCGGTGAAAATATGTTTTGGGACACCATACTTGGTCACCGGTCACGTCCTTTCCTTTAAAGACAGTTATTCATTGATTGTTCATGTTAGTCACAGTGCATGTTAACAAATAAAACTTTAGATTTAAATAATGTATTAGTATAAGTAAGATGGATAAATGCAGTAGAAGTATTGTTCATGCTTAGTTCAACTAATACTGTTAACTAATGTTTACTAATGAACCTTAGTGTAAAGTGTTACCTGAAAAAATATATACATCAAACCTGAAAAATTAAATTAAAATGGCTGAGCATTCCTGAACAACAACCATGAAAGGACACTATAGGATTCCTTTTTTAAGCTACATGTGGATAGGCTATACAGACTAAAATTTATTATTTTGTTATTTCACCTAGGTGATTCCCCAAGAGCTATAAATATTACAAGGAGCCTTGCTGAAATGATCGCAAAGGACCTGCAACCTCTCTCTGTCGTTGAAGATGAGGGTTTTAGGAATTTTGTCAAGACACTGGATCCACACTACAGAATTCCAAGTAGGAAAAATTTGATGAAAGGGAAAATACCAGCACTGTATGAAGAGTGCCACTCAAGGGTGAAAAAA
>NW_018128279.1:365117-370703 GCF_001952655.1 Monopterus albus | reverse complement strand
ATTCCTTTTTTAAGCTACACGTGGATAGGCTATACAGACTAAAATTTATTATTTTGTTATTTCACCTAGGTGATTCCCCAAGAGCTATAAATATTACAAGGAGCCTTGCTGAAATGATCGCAAAGGACCTGCAACCTCTCTCTGTCGTTGAAGATGAGGGTTTTAGGAATTTTGTCAAGACACTGGATCCACACTACAGAATTCCAAGTAGGAAAAATTTGATGAAAGGGAAAATACCAGCACTGTATGAAGAGTGCCACTCAAGGGTGAAAAAATGTCTAGATGGTGCAAATAGTGTTGTACTCACAACAGACATGTGGACATCAAGAGCCACAGAGGCTTACTTAACTGTCTCATGCCACATTATTGATGAGAACTGGCAAATGCAAGCCTATGTTCTAGAAACCTGTAGTTTTCCAGGACAACACAGCGCTGAAAACATTTGCTCAGAATTGAACAGAGTCACTGATGAATGGGGCATAACAGATAAAGTTCAGGCTGTAATCACAGATGATTGAGCGAACATTGTTGCGGCTGTGCGCAAAGCAGGGTGGGCACATTATCCATGTTTTGCACATACCCTAAATTTAGTAGTAAAAGACTCCATTAAGGCTCTCCCTGATCTTCTTCACATCCAGCAGAGATGCAGTGCTATTGTAGCTTTCTTTCACCACAGCACAAGAGCAGCAGAGAAGCTCAAAGAAGTTCAGAACCAACTTAAGTTTCCAGAACACAAACTGATACAGTCAGTTGAAACAAGGTGGAACTCTGTGTTCTATATGTTTGAGAGACTGTTAGAGCAGAAGGAAGCTGTTACTACAGTCCTCTGTCTTCTTGGAAAGACATCCCTGTGCTTAAGTGAGGAAGACTGGTCCACGATCACTGTTTCCATTGAAGCTCTGAAACCATTTGAGGAAGTCACAAGAGAGATATCAAATGAAAAACATGTTTCAGTTTCGAAAGTGATTCCCCTGGTGTCACTACTTCTGAGATCAACAGCATCTTATGAGTGCCAAGGTAGCAAGATAGCTGCTGAGCTGTCAGCACAATGCCAACGTCGTTTCAGAGGTATTGAAACCTTTTATGGTCTTGCTGTCAGTACCTACCTGGATGCAAGATTTAAAAACCTGGGGTTCCGTGACATGGCAAATGTTGAATCTCTGAAAGGGCGACTCATCACAGAAATTCAGCTATTGAGACAGAGCTCAACCTCTTCAGTGTCAGCTGCTGATTTAAGGTCAAGCCTGGCCACCAGCTCTACCTTAGCAATGGCTACTGCAACTACCTCATGCTCCCCTGCAGGGGCAGCTGCTTCCCCTCCTGCACTAAAATGTGGGATATGGGCAGAGTTTGACTCTCAAGTCCTTGCATCCCAGCAGCATCGTACGACTGGCACTGATGCCATAATTGAAATGCGCCGTTACTCAGAAGAGAAGCCAATTCCACGTGACCAAGATCCACTACTTTGGTGGAAAATTAATGAGCCAACATTTCCCTCTCTTAGTACGCTTGCCAAGAAACACCTGGGAGTCATTGCTTCATCTGTACCTGCAGAAAGGATTTTCTCAAAGGCCGGACAGTTAATAAGCCAGAGAAGAAGTGCAATAAAAGGGAAACATGTAAACATGTTATTGTTTCTGAACAAAAACCTGTAACTCAGTAGTTTTCAACAGGATGACAGAGCATCGAAAGGGGTTCTCTGTGAAAACTGTCATAGGGCTTTGTGGGTAAAAAGCTAATAGCGAAGACAGTGTGCGAAAAGGGAAATTATTTAATCTGTTATATTAGTGAGTCTTAACAAAACAGTAAACAAAACAGCTGCTTTGTTTTCTAGTAATAATTTTGTGCACTTTATGTTTTGTTAAAGCCAGTTAAGTACTGTTAAAGGGAGAAATTTTTTTGTTACTATATTATTGTTTAATGTATTTTAATTTATAGCATTATTCTGTTTTTAATGTTACTATTCTCGATAATTTCATGCACAGTTCATGTTTGCAAATTGAGTTTATTATAATAATATATTGTTTTCATATTTGAAATATGTCCTGGTTTTTTTTACCTGACACATGACTAATTACAGGCACACTAAGAGCAAATCACAACATCTTTTAGTGGTTATGAAAATGCATTCAGATTTAGCATAATAATTATGCAATCACTTCATAAATTTTGACACACTGATATCCCCTATACAAGAAAGTGAATGTAATTTATATTGTGTGCTTAAAAAAAAAAAATCGGTATCGGCGATATTGGCCCTGTATTTATTTGGTATCGGATCGATACCAAATTTTACAGTATCACCCAACTCTACCTCATAATGCATTGTGTTACTCACTTTGACTGATGTCATGATAAAAATTTCTGTGTAAGCTGTATTGTTCCTACCTTTTCCATAATCTGCAATCTTGTGTTCAAATTATTCAACAAAGAACTTCAGCCATTTCTTCTCAACTATTTCAACAAAGAACTTCAGCCATTTCATCTCATTCTTCAGCCGTTTCAGCAACTGATTTCAGGCAATTTCAGGATGATCTTTCAGCATATCAGCATCCACACGCATTTTTGACAGGAAATGCATTTCTCTAGTTGTATTTTGCATTTTGTCATTATGTTATGTTTTGTGGACTGTTCTTGTGTTTTGCACCTCAGGACTACCGTATGAACATATTTTTAAGTTATGCTGTCTGACCAACAGTCAGAAGCCTTTCAAAAATATTAGGTGAGAAATCCATTTGTAAAGCTAGTTTTTAGCAAAACTGGAACCAACAAGTATTTGATATTTCTGCTTTGTATATGACTGAACACTTGATGAGCAGAACAGTCACTGATTAGTTTTAATTGTCAATTGAGCATTTATTATTTGTTTACCAGAGTTGATGGTATGGTGCTATACAGTGCTCAGTTTTGTAATCCATTTGCATTGTGTTTCTACCATGCAACCCCAACAGGGCTCCATAGTTTTATAAGTAGTTTTGTATTTTGTAAATTAATATTATTATAGTTCTGTAGTTACTCTTATGCCTGGCGAGACTACAACATTTGTTTGTCTTATACGATAGTCACTATGTCAGATTACACGATTATGGAGTCATACATTCTTGATTGATTGATCAATCAGGTCTGATGCTGTTTGACCATTCCAACACCCTACGACCGTTGGGTCAAGCTATTATTTGGGATTACATCATGTAGTCTGAACTTGGCATTGGTACATTCTTTCACTTCTGTTTGCTGTGATAGCATGCTTTAAATCCAACTTATTCACCTGTCTGGGTTCTCGTTGTAGGTCATCACCACTCAGTGCAAACAGGACAGTAAGGTGGCTGATGGCTACCACAGAAGGGAGATGCGCAAGCCTGCTACCTTCTTCAACCACAGCTTTGAACTGCCTTACACTAATCCTTATTTTGAGCCAACACTTAATTCTCCTCTTCAGGACAGACAGAGGGTAAAACATGAGAGCCTGGATGACTTACAGGCATCTACATACTTTGGTCCAGCCACAGTTTCTGATTGTATTAGCAGTAGGAAGCACAATAATAAAGCAGGGAAGCAGCCAGCATGGCCAGTGAAGAGCCTCAGTCTTAATACAGAAGATGGGCCTCCAGAGCTTGAGAGGTCATTTCTGAAGAGCAAACCACTCCAAGAAAACCACCGCTGCACTATTAACATCAGCACTGACAATGAGCAACATTTTCAGAGTCCAAAGGAAAAGGTAGCAGCTTCTCCTTCTGGCTTTGCAAAGATAACCAAGGATGTGGCACGGATTGCAAGTGGGCCTGTGGGTTTAGACCAAAGAGAGTCAACCAAAAGGATTAGGGACAAAAATATGAACAGTTCATCCTTTCAGGGAGGGGAAAGTTCCTCTAGTGTTGGGACTCAAACAGAGCAGGTTGAGCAGAGGAAGGGGACGCAATACCCAGCTAAGCACAGTGACAGAGAAAGATATGGCTTCAAACATTCTGATGAGGACTCTGAGATTGTTAGTGATGACATAAGTGACATTTTTCGTTTTTTGGATGATATGAGTGTTTGTGACTCTCTGGGAGTTGTCCAGTCATCCTACTACAACAGTAACGGATCTCTCTCTCAGGTAACGCTGAAGTCTGAAGGTGAGAGCTCTCCTGAACACAGCACGGTCAAACTTGCAAAGTCTAAACTGGACCATCTCTTCCATTCACTAGAAAACACAGATGATGAGCTCAAATCAAGTGTTTGTAAACTGGTAATGAGGATTGGTGAGATTGAAAAGAAGCTGGAGTCTCTGTCAGGGGTTCGCAGTGAGATTTCCCAGGTGCTCTCCAAACTCAACAAGCTGGATGAGAAGATACAAGATCCCGAGGCTAATGGGAGACACGGGGAGACGGCCTCTGCATCCAGATCAAATAGCACCCCTGACAAGCCACTCTCCCACCCACATCCACATCTCGACCTCACCCTCTCACCTCGTGTTTTCCAGTGCCACACCACTGGCCACAATGTCAAAGCCGACAATGGCCAGACAGGGAATTTTTGCTGCTCAGATCGGAGTAACAATGATTGTCTCAGAGTTAAGGCTCTGAAGAAGAGCATGTTCATCAGGAGGTCATCTCACTCACTCAATGAGGAGAACAGTGCCACTGAGTCAAAGGTTACCAGCATCACCAACTCTCCACGGGACTGGAGGACAGTGTCCTATTCCTGTCACCCTGGAGACGAGAGCAAGGACAGAGACAAAGACATCAAGGAGAGACACCAGAGAGCCAAAGAGGTATGAACACCTTTTCTTTTAATCGCTTTTAAAGACAGAAATACAGAGTATGTGACATAAGTAAGACAGTAAACATGGATTCAGTAAATAATCATAATTAAACAGACAGCGTGACGTAACAGAAGCATCAAATATAAATACATGTTTGTACCATATGGATACAAAGGCATAGGGCTTTATTTTCCTGTCAGTGCAAAGCGAGCATAGCTTCAAACAAAGCTGTGCCTCAGCTAGCATAGCTTTATGCTACTTTCTTTGGGTGCATTTTTTGTGCATTAGTGTGTTTGGTATTTTCCTGGAATCAGTGTATGTACTTACACTGAGGTGGCACAGCTGAAGTCGTGTTATCCCACTTCCACACACATATGTAAATGCAGTGCTGGGTTGGAGTGTAATCACTATAAATACACACAAATGCCACACTGGGGCTTAGGTTTATGCATCACACCCATGGGTGTAACTGTTATTATAGGAGCACAGGCCACCATAAGGCATTCATTCTGGCCTGTTGTGGTCAGTTCAAATAGCAGAAAACACCTGACTTTTTCACTGTTTTTGGATGTTCTAATCAAAGAAATACCAAAATCAAGCAACAGGGGAATATTAATGTTTATATTTATGGAGGAGACCATGGTGATTACACTCCAACCAATGCTGCATTTACATACACTATATTTGTGTGGGAGTGTGAAATGTCTTGTTAACAAATGGTAAATTGTCTTATTTATACTTGTATAATACTTTTCTATTAAGAACCCTTGGGTGATGTGCAGAGTTGTGGCAACTACAGAGGTATAAAGTTGATGAGCCACACAATGAAGCTATGGGAAAGA
>NW_018128279.1:355605-359504 GCF_001952655.1 Monopterus albus | reverse complement strand
ATGAGGATGTTGAGGTTCTCTTTAGGAGTGACCAGGATGGACAGGATTAGGAATGAGCACATCAGAGGGACAGCTCAGGTTGGCTGTTTTGGGGACAAAGTCAGAGAGGCCAGATTGAGATGGTTTGGACATGTGCAGAGGAGGGATAGTGGTTATATTGGTAGAAGGATGTTGGAGATGGAGCTGCTAGGCAAGAGGTCAAGAGGAAGGCCAAAGAGGAGATATATGGATGTGCTAAAAGAGGACATGAAGTTAATTGGTGTGAGAGTAGAGGCTACCGAGGATAGTTAGGTGGAAACAGATGATTCGCTGTGGTGACCCCTAACAGGAACAGCTGAAAGAAGAAGAAGAAGATAATGCTTTTCTGGGCATTATGCTCAAAGCACTTCACACCAGCCATACTGGTGACATCACCAGGAGCAACTATGGGTTCAGTGTCTCAAGGACACTGACATGTGGAAAAACTGGTAGGGGTGTGACAATACACTTAGCTCACAAGATAAGACAATACACGATACTGGGTTCACGGGAACGAGATGAGATGATATTTTGACACTAAGAAATCACAAATGATGAAATATATGACTGCAAAATGTTGCATTTTAATATCGTGAGATGTCCTGGCACCAGATGTCATCACACCCCTAGAGCTGGGGATTGAACCACTGCCCCTACGGTTAGGGGACGACTTGCTCCACCTTCTGAGCAACAGCCACCCCTGTGACTGTAAATCTGTATCATCTGGACAAAAACTGGTGGTTGCCCACACCAACCACTTGATATACAGTATAGTGTATGAAATTCTAAGTCATAATATTCCTTGTTCCCATATTTCCTGAAGGCAACATGATACTAGGTTCCAATCTCGACCTTCTCTGATACATAGTCAGTTCCATGACCACACCCATTTCAGTTAACGTACACCAGAAGATGCCCAGAAGTTCGAAACTGGAAAAAATAGGATCTGAAACTGAATCCGCTTTTGTAGTGGAAAATTAGTTATTAAAATTACATTTGTTAATTTTGTTAATTTTTGAGTTATATTATTTTATTCAGGGTTCAAGATCAGTACTTTAGCTTTCAGTTTCAAATTTGAGTTTTTCAGTTAGAATTTTGTTTTCAAATCAACTAGACATTTGGCCCCCATTTAGCTCCATAGTGCTGTCAATGGCTTGTTCTCCCTTAAGGAGGTCCAGTTGTGTTTTTGCCTTGGTTGGCTTTTTGGCTTCCTGTCTGGATTGTCTTGTCACATTCACTTTGTTTGGAAGGGGATGTCATGGCTGACTGGGGGTATCATCATCTGTTATTCAGAGATTTTGCTGTGTGGGCTCTTCTGGGCTCTGGTTTGGATGTCTTTTCTGCTGCGAGCCTCTTTTTTTTTTTTTAAACCTTGAAGATTACTGTATTTCACACGGCTGTCACATTGTCGTAGTATGATTAGGGCTGGGAGGAATTAAGGTATGACAGTATCCTGGGGAATTTAAAAATAGCAGTGGTATTTTTTTAACAAAAAACCTTCATGAAAAATCTGTTGCGTAATGTGCACTGTTTATATAAGTGCCTGAAGAGTGTGTTGACGTCCAGTAGTAGCAAGACCTTCCCTTGTCACAATCAAGGCAGCATTTCAATTTCAATTCAGCTTTATTTGTATAGCGCCAAATCACAACAAAAGTCATCTCAGGACACTTTACAAAGTCAGACCTTAATATTATTATAGAGGAAAACCCAACAAACCCCCTTGAGCAGCACTTGGCAAGAGCGGGGAGGAAAAACTCCCTTTAACAAAAGAAACCTAAGCGTAAACAACATTTTGGTGCACAGACCATCAACGTGTAATGTTTGTATTGAAGTTTACAACGTGAAGATATACACTGCAAAAAATTGGGAGTGAAATTTACTTGAAAAAACCTAGGCAACAATTTCCACACAGAAATTCTAAGTAAATTTTGCATGGGATAATCCCAAGTAAATTGTACTTAAAGACACAGTGTAGTATCTATAGATGTATTCAAGTAAACTTTACTTGAAATTTTCTGTTACTGGTACTAAATCTTACTCACTCTTTCTTAGTAATTTTTATTTAGAATGCATTTGCATAAATACTTGCTTTTGTTCACTTTTATTTCAGTTATATTTAAGTAATGTTTACTTAAAATTGAGTTATAATGTATAATTATAAAAATAAGTCGTTTTAAAAACAAAAATACACCAACATAAAAAAGACAAAGACTTCAACACCAGCATCTTTATTATGTGCTATAAGCTTCCAAGTAACACCTTAATTCACAACATACACAGACAACACAGCAC
Source organism: Monopterus albus (assembly GCF_001952655.1). Taxonomy (NCBI): domain Eukaryota; kingdom Metazoa; phylum Chordata; class Actinopteri; order Synbranchiformes; family Synbranchidae; genus Monopterus; species Monopterus albus. Next base: position 357,194 of record NW_018128279.1, on the reverse strand, counting down.
CTAAAATCCTGCTGAGTTGTTATCATGCCTTTCAGTGGTTAGTGTACTGGAACAGAATACAGGCCACTGAATAGCATGATCACACATACACAAAACCATGTAGCCAAAGTACCTTTTGGAACAATTTCGGCTTACAGTGAGTAAATGTAGTTTACAAAGACATTTGCCGTCTGGGGCCAATTCCTTTTATCTCAACATTTGTAAAAACATTTAACACTTCAAGAGAACTTCACCTTCAGTGCATCTTCAGTATAGTGTACAAAAACATTTTCTTGTTGCCTTAAAGTGAAAAGGCTTTGAAAGAGAATAGGACGTAAATCACTCACATAACTTGTTTTTAGTTTTAAACTGTTAAGTAAACCCAGGAATGCATGCTCATGCTAGAAGTTTTTTCTGCAAAGACTGGACTTTGGGAGACATCTTAAGGACATCAAGCTCAAGAAAGAGCTTCTGAAACACTTCAAATGTGTATTTCAGTTTTGGAGGGTAGCTTAGGTTCATAGCGTAGACAAAGGCCATGAGCAGAAGGCAAGCCTTTGCCACATATCTACAGTTATCAAGGACCTCATTTCCCTCGATGATGATCGACACATCAGTAAGAGTAGGGCCTTCGGTTGCAGCACTTTCAAGGATGACAAAGATCTTCATGACATGCTTGGCATAGCCCTCCTTGACAGTTTCTTTGGTGACATCCTGTCAAAACATGAGTATCTGTACTCAGATGCATATACTGTACATGTTGTTTTCAAACGTCCTGATTATGCAATAGAAGTCTTGATTAAACTGGCCATTTAATACTATACACATACAATGATGGAATAGAAATACAAAGCTAGGAACCAAACATTGAGTAAATGTGCGCTAAGTAGTCACTCCTCCATCAAGCAAGATTTTAAGCATGAAGGTACATCTGCTGTGTTCCAAGAAAGAAGTGAAACAGCTGAGTATATTGGATTCAACACAACAATGGACAGTGTCTAATTATTCACCCCCAATGGTGAATACTTTTCACAGAAGCAGTAGGTTTTGGGTTTTGCAGGCTCAAATTCATAAACATAAAATGTCACTCGAGTCAGAAATAACAGGGACAGCAGAAATAAATGACAAAAATCAATGAATAAATGAAATGGTACAAATTTTTACTGTTTAGATATTAAAACCAAAGTTGAATATTGACAACAATCATCAGAAAGCAAATGTCAAAATGTACCTGGTAATCTTTGATAAGGTCCTCCAGACTCTTCGAGGAACTCTATCAAGCAGCGGATGACAGCATCTCGTTTACCTTCCACATGCTGCTGTTTCAACAGATAGAAAAGATTTTGCAAAGAACATTATTGTAAATAACTAAGCTGCATATAGAAAGAAAGCAACATCGTTTTTAGGTTAGTCAATGGAGTCTGCTACAAAACTAACCAGAAAATTTTAGGCTTTCTAAACAAAACATATGAAAGCAGTGAGGGAAAACAAACATATACAGTATCACTGACTTGTCAAAAAAAGGACCGAAGTATCCATGATCAGGAGTTCTAAATGGTTGTTTAAAAGATCTGTAAAGATTATTTCAGTTCTCTTCTCATTAAATGTGA
>NW_018128279.1:351449-353901 GCF_001952655.1 Monopterus albus | reverse complement strand
GTGTGTGACATTTACAATAAATCTGGCTGAGCAGTGTGTGTGTGAGAGGAAGGGATGGGTGATGTTCATGTGTGCCCATGTGTATGATGTGGCTCTTTGCGGTAACACAGTAAAAAATGTGGCTCTTGGTCTCTGACTGGTTGGCCACCCCTGCTGTACATGTTGTTTTCAAACTTCCTGATTATGCAGTAGAAGTCTTGATTAAACTGGCCATTTAATACTATACACATACAATGATGGAATAGAAATACAAAGCTAGGAACCAAACATTGAGTAAATGAGCACTAAGTAGTCACTCCTCCATCAAGCAAGATTTTAAGCATGAAGGTACATCTGCTGTGTTCCAAGAAAGAACTGAAACAGCTGAGTATATTGGATTCAACACAACAATGGACAGTGTCTAATTATTCACCCCCAATGGTAAATACTTTTCATGGAAGCAGTAGGCGTTGGGTTTTACAGGCTCAAATTCATAAGCATAAAATGTCATTTGAGTCATGTGAGGAGAGCTCTTTTATTTGAGAAGAGAAGACTAATAAAAGGATATTCCACAGTGTGAAATTTATTATGCATTAACGCATCAAAATTAGCATGTGCACATGGATCTTCACTGTTTAGGATTACCAGAAAAGACTATCCTCAACTTGCCGGTATACAATATTTGTATGAAAAGGTACTACTATCTAATTGGTCAAAAACTATTGGGGAGAAGCCGTGGTTTAGACTTAACTCTCCCGTTATTGGTCCTTCAGTCCGTCCGTCCTCCAGTCGTCCTCTCTGCTCCAATGGTCATGGACAGCCCCCTAGAAAGGGGAGGAATACCTATACAGCCTTAATTCCTACATACACATTTACTTCTTCCTTTGTTTCTAACTAACCACTCCATATTAGGCATTGCTTTCCGTTTCACTAATTAAAACTGTTCTGCCTGTGTGTGTGTGTGTGTGTGTGTGTGTAATAGGTCTACCTTTGAAGTTTTCTCCTCTTCCTAGCTTCAGATCTAATCTCTGTTTACTAACCATAGTGTCCCAGTGAACCCTAATTCCCCTGGGCTCATCTGCCAGGTGGTGATAGTAAAGTAACTGTGGACCCTCTTTGCCAAAGCTGTAAATCTAATGAGATTCAGTGTTTTAGTGAACCAGTCCCTTTGATGTTAAACAGTGCTCCAGTTGGCTAACACTATAAATATTGACCAGTGATTCAGTGAACACATAGGGTGATATGTAAGTACATAAACATAACTGTGAGATTAAACTATATGGACTTATGTATGCTATAAAATAAAAACCTTAACTAATTCTATTCATATCTACTTAAAAAATAAAAATCACCCTAACAGTCAAAAATAACAGGGACAGCGGAAATAAATGACAAAAATCAATGAATAAATGAAATGGTAAAATTTTTTTTTACTGTTTAGATATTAAACCCAAAGTTGAATATTGACTCAACAATCATCAGAAAGCAAATGTCAAAATATACCTGGTAATCTTTGATAAGGTCCTCTCCAGACTTTTCGAGGAACTCTATCAAGCAGCAGATGACAGCATCTCGTTTACCTTCCACGTGCTACTGTTTCAACAGGTAGAAAAGATATTGCAAAGAACATTATTGTACATAACTAAGCTGCATATAGAAAGAAAGCAACATAATTTTTAGGTCAGTCAATGGAGTCTGCTACAAAACTAACCAGAGAATTTTAGGCTTTCTAAATGAAACATATGAAAGCAGTGAGGTAAAACAAACATATACAGTATCACTGACTTGTCAAAAAAAGGACTGAAGTATCCATGATCAGGAGTTCTAAATGGTTGTTTAAAAGATCTGTAAAGATTATTTCAGTTCTCTCTTCTCATTAAATGTGAGAATTACATTTTACCTGACTGGGTCACTCTAGTATGGGCCTTATCTTTTTGCCTGGAATGCCTGCTTCTCTGTCTTAAATATCTCCAGAAGTTTGGGGGTGTCGAGGTCCAGTTTTGAGAACAAGGGCCACTGCAGATGTATTGTTGTTAACCTTCTGAACTCTTCTTTGATCTGAAACAAAAGGTGATAAAAACACAATAATCTAATAATGAAAGCATCCAAGGTGGTGAACACTTTTTATAGATACTGCAGATCCTCTTTCTTGAAGGTGACAATGTACAGTTTGGTTCACAACATTTCAGAGAGGTGTTATATGCTCATACAGCAGGATGTGAACTGTACTGCTGTTGAACTGTAATACAATACAATAAATTACATCCTGTAAAATGACCATCAAGATGAAATAACACCTCGCTAAAGCAATAAAAAAAAAACTCATCATAGCCTCAGTGAATGTAGAATGTCTAGGGCTGTATTAGCAAGGAGTATCAAATAAACTGGGGGATTGAGTGCATTTTACTAATTATCTTGCAACCTGTACACAACAATCATAGCATCAGCTGATGAAACAAAGGACCACATTTAC
>NW_018128279.1:333239-351289 GCF_001952655.1 Monopterus albus | reverse complement strand
TGTTTTACACACCCATCTCATGTTGTGAGCACCTGGAGGGGAAAAAAAGTCCCAAAACAAATGACATTACTAAAATATGTTACATAAAACATGTCAAACTGAATTTATAAGTACTAATTTGATCAACTTATCCTGCACCAGCTGTTAAGACCAACTTGCTGATCAAGTCAATTTCTTTTAATGATCTGTAAAATATATTTGGTACAATATATCAAATGTAATCTGCATATAAAGAAACGACTCTTGCAAAAACACTATTCTCCCACTGACATACACATTTGAATTTGAAAAGAAAGTGAGTAATTACTCATTTTGGGTGAGATCCTAAAAGGAGAGACGTTAACAATGCAGCCCACAGAGCCACTAATGATGGTAAAATAACTGCACAATACGAAGCTAACTTTACAGCACACACTTGACAATTTTCTCTGCTGACTGGCAGCAGAGACAGAGCCAGACTGGAAATATGTAAATGTAATAAGCCATAATATGTAATGTGACAAGCCATTGAGACAGATCATAATCAGTTGTATAGCAGTTAAGTGTGTGCTGGCTTTCGGAAAGTGCGCCACCAATATGCCACTGAAATAATTAAGCAACGTTATATTTTCCTTATATACAGGTCTTTAACCACAAAGGTAACGAACTGCCGTTAGCTTATTGGTAGCTTATTTTGGGTCAAGTGCATGAAATTAGCCCGCTTGCTAGCTAATGTTGAGCACTAACGCTACATCGAATAACAATGTTAAGTAGTGATTAACCAAACGGTGACTTTAGTTGACAAGCTACCAGAACAGTAAAATAACCAAGAACACAAACATACTTACCTTCTCCTTACCTTACCCTAATATTACTTGTTATTGTCATACAAACTTTACTTGTATAAACGATTATACAAAATTACATACAAACATCAAGTATCATATTAAATTTGAGGTGAAATTCTGAATTAAATTTACAAACACAAGAATTTCTTGTAAAGTTTAAACATATTAGACTAATATTTACTAGGTCAAAAATCATTTTTTACAGTGTAGAGAGTGTGAGAGTTGTGGGAAGGATCTGATTAATTTTTTCTCTAATAGTTGTGATTTTATTTGTAAAGAAGCTCATGAAGTCATTGCTGCTGAGATGTAAGGGAAAGTTAAGCTGAACAGCACTGTGGCTCTTTGTCAGCCTGGCTACAGTGCTGAAAAGAAACCTGGGCTTGTTCATATTTTCCTCAATCAGAGATGAATAAAATGTGGTTCTGGCACTACAAAGGTTTTTTTTATATGTTATTAAACTATCTTTCCAGACTATGAAAAACTCTTCTGACTTAGCGGAGCGCCACCTCCTTTCCAGTTTTCGTGATACCTGCTTTAGGGAGCAGAGCTGCGAGCTGTACCATGGGGCCTCCTCTGTTTCACTGCCTTCCTTTTCAGAGGGGCAACAGTATCAAGTGTATTACGCAGCGAGGCTCCGGTACTAGATTATCGAAGTTCCTGTCAGTACTCTGGCTGCAGCATTTTGGATTAACTGGAGGCTTTTTAGGGAATTATTGGGACATCCTGATAATAAAGAGTTACAGTAGTCCAGCCTGGAAGTAACAAATGCATGGACCAGTTTTTCAGCATCACTTTTTGCAATATTGCACAGGTGAAAGAAGGCAGATCTAGAGACTTGGTTTATGTGTGATTTAAAGGACATATTCTGATCAACGATGACTCCAAGGTTCCTCACATCTACATGAATATGAAAGTCGCCTACTATGATTATTTTATCTGTACTAAGCACTAAATAAGACAGAAAGTCTGAGAATTCACTTAAAAACTCTGAATAAGGAGCAGGTGGATGGTAAACAAAAGCAAAAAGAGCTTTTGAGTTTTCCAATTTGGGTGTGAGAGACTCGGGGTGAGACTTTCAAATGAGTTATAACTATGTTTAGGTTGTCTAGGGTTGATTAATAGGCTTGAGTCAAACATCGCTGCCACACCTCCACCTTGGCCTGAGCTTCGAGGGATGTGACAGTTACTGTGACCGGGTAGGGTGGATTCATTTAGACTGACATGTTCTTCCTGCTGTAACCACGTTTCAGTAAGACACAATAAGTCAATGTGATGTTCACTTATCAAATCATTCACTAACAGAGATTTAGATGAGAAAGATCTGATATTTAATAGTCCACATTTGATTGTCCTATTACTTTCTACTATAAGAGGAGGACTCTCTATTTTAATTAGGTTCTTTTGAATAATTCCTCTTCAGCTGTGGCAAAGAGGCATCGTCCACAGTGCAGGGACACATAACCCAAGTATGGATGGTATTTATGGTATGGATGGTATTTTAATAAAAGCCACCCCTAGTAGGCTAGTGGTTAAGGTGCAGCACTCTTGCTGCTGCGGCCCGGGTTGGAATCAGGGTTGCGTCAGGAAGGGCATCTGGCGTAAAACACCTGCCAAATGTCAACATGCGAGTCGCCAGTGTGGCGATTCGCTGTGGCGACCCCTAAACGGGAAAAAGCCGAAAGTCACTTTCTATGATATTTTAATAAACAAATAACAGAAAAATATTTATTTTTTACAGTATATTAGGTTAGGATTAGGGAACCTTTCTGGTTGGTTTAAAAAAAAAAAAAGACATGAAAGTCAGACATGTTGCATGCCATTGACTATCACATTGACTTACTGTATCTTAACATATCTTACAGACTCATCATTTTAATGTTCCTTTTAAGGTTTGATTGCCTTTTCAGCCTCTTCTTTCAATAGTTGTCAGTTGGCAAAAGGAGTTGGGTAGGAATACCTAGATTACAACCCAGCTGCCACAGTTTGCTCTTCTGCCAATGAACTAGTTTCAACAAACCCACCAACTGTAACTCCAAGATGAGCCTGTTATTTAGGGCATCTTCAAAACCAGTCTGGCCTGTTTCCTTTGCTGTGAATCAGAGGGTTTACTCTTTATTTTGCTGAATTTATACATTGGATTGTCTAAAATTTATCACTAAAATTTAGCATAAATTTCATTCTGTACATAAAACATTTGAATGCAAATTAATTAAAACATTAAATGCAAAATAAAAGCAATTAAAGCACAAAGTAGCAACATACAACTGTGGATTCTCACTATTCTCAGTATATTTTGAACAGGCATGGATTAATGCACAAGTTAGATTAGGCTGCAGTCTAGGGCTCCCATGTGTGCAGGTGCCCTGGATTGGCCAGAGTCATTTACATTTACAACCCCCTTGTCCCCTGTTGGCCCTTAAATTTGAAAAAGAAACAGCTGATTGAGTAGATGGGCCAAGGTTCATAAGGTCACTTGAGGTTTGAAACAACACTTCATTGCTGTGTCATCCTGGGAAATTGGACACTGCCAGCAAAATGTCCAAATGAAAATATGAGAGTGGAGCACAATAGTTGAAAGAACAGCGTGACCCAGCTCTGCTAAAGAAAATTCCTAAATTGGCTGGATATTTCATGGCTGCCAAAATTTCATCACATCCCAAGGAATCCTTGCATCTTTATACAGGAGTGGTTCAGGAAAAATGCACAAGTGATCTAGAGGGAGATTTTGAGGACAAAATTGGACAATTTAGAGAATTTATTAAAGAAAATGAGGACACATCAACAAGGGCACTACTGCAACCTATAAGAGGAAGGCTTTTACAACCAGTGTTTCCAAAACATTGACAAAGCATTCAGATTATTTATGACTTTACCTGTAACAAATGCTAGTGGGGAGCATTCTTTTTCAAAGTTAAAAATAGGTCCACAAATGGCCAAAACAGATTAAACTACCTGTCTCTGATGTTTATTGAAAGTGATATTCTGCACAAATTGGATTTTACCAGCCTCATTATAGACTTCTCTGCCAGGAAAACAAGGAAGGAAACCTTCTAAAAGTGACAACATATTTTTATGATTGTGCAACCATAATTATCATCCTTATTATACAGATCCATACAGGTCTCTATTTTTAAGTACTCTATTTTATTCTTATTTTTATCTTTTCCTAAAGAACATTCCTTTGTCAGTCTGCATTGTTCATTTCCTTGTTTATACTGTTTATTTTGTTATACTATACAGCCTTATATTGGTATATTGTTTACTTGCCCCTTGCTATTGCCTTGCATGGGGATGTGATTTCCATGTTTGAAAATTGCACAGTTCCTTGTGTTTGTGTTCCTGTAAAGACTCTGTGAATTTGGAATATACCTTCAGTAAAAAAACATGGTTTACTGCTATGGTTGTTGCTTTAGAAAGCTAAACACTTGCGTTTGCAGTTTGTCTGCAGATTCATTATGAATGACTTTTTTCTGTATCATTTCTCTAAAGCACAAAAAACCTACAGTGCCTTGCGAAAGTGTTCGGCCCCCTTGAACTTTGCGACCTTTTGCCACATTTCAGGCTTCAAACATAAAGATATAAAACTGTAATTTTTTGTGAACAATCAACAACAAGTGGGACACAATCATGAAGTGGAACGAAATTTATTGGATATTTCAAACTTTTTTAACAAATAAAAAACTGAAAAATTGGGCGTGCAAAATTATTCAGCCCCTTTACTTTCAGTGCAGCAAACTCTCTCCAGAAGTTCAGTGAGGATCTCTGAATGATCCAATGTTGACCTAAATGACTAATGATGATAAATAGAATCCACCTGTGTGTAATCAAGTCTCCGTATAAATGCACCTGCACTGTGATAGTCTCAGAGGTTCGTTTAAAGCGCAGAGAGCATCATGAAGAACAAGGAACACACCAGGCAGGTCCGAGATACTGTTGTGGAGAAGTTTAAAGCCGGATTTGGATACAAAAAGATTTCCCAAGCTTTAAACATCCCAAGGAGCACTGTGCAAGCGATAATATTGAAATGGAAGGAGTATCAGACCACTGCAAATCTACCAAGACCTGGCCGTCCCTCTAAACTTTCAGCTCATACAAGGAGAAGACTGATCAGAGATGCAGCCAAGAGGCCCATGATCACTCTGGATGAACTGCAGAGATCTACAGCTGAGGTGGGAGACTCTGTCCATAGGACAACAATCAGTCGTATACTGCACAAATCTGGCCTTTATGGAAGAGTGGCAAGAAGAAAGCCATTTCTTAAAGATATCCATAAAAAGTGTCGTTTAAAGTTTGCCACAAGCCACCTGGGAGACACACCAAACATGTGGAAGAAGGTGCTCTGGTCAGATGAAACCAAAATCGAACTTTTTGGCAACAATGCAAAACGTTATGTTTGGCGTAAAAGCAACACAGCTCATCACCCTGAACACACCATCCCCACTGTCAAACATGGTGGTGGCAGCATCATGGTTTGGGCCTGCTTTTCTTCAGCAGGGACAGGGAAGATGGTTAAAATTGATGGGAAGATGGATGGAGCCACATACAGGACCATTCTGGAAGGAAACCTGATGGAGTCTGCAAAAGACCTGAGACTGGGATGGAGATTTGTCTTCCAACAAGACAATGATCCAAAACATAAAGCAAAATCTACAATGGAATGGTTCACAAATACACATATCCAGGTGTTAGAATGGCCAAGTCAAAGTCCAGACCTGAATCCAATCGTGAATCTGTGGAAAGAACTGAAAACTGCTGTTCACAAACGCTCTCCATCCAACCTCACTGAGCTCGAGCTGTTTTGCAAGGAGGCATGGGCAAAAATTTCAGTCTCTCGATGTGCAAAACTGATAGAGACATACCCCAAGTGACTTACAGCTGTAATCGCAGCAAAAGGTGGCGCTACAAAGTATTAACTTAAGGGGGCTGAATAATTTTGCATGCCCAATTTTTCAGTTTTTTATTTGTTAAAAAAGTTTGAAATATCCAATCAATTTCGTTCCACTTCATGATTGTGTCCCACTTGTTGTTGATTGTTCACAAAAAATTACAGTTTTATATCTTTATGTTTGAAGCCTGAAATGTGGCAAAAGGTCGCAAAGTTCAAGGGGGCCGAATACTTTCGCAAGGCACTGTACATATTGCCCTCTAGATGTAATTCCTACTATGATGTTTAAAGAGGTTTCTAATGCTGTGGGGCTACAGTGGTGTGAAAAAGTGTTTGCCCCCTTACTGATTTCTTATCTTTTTGCATGTTTGTCACACTGTAATGTTTCAGATCGTCAAACAAATTTATATATTAGTCAAAGATAACACAAGTAAACACATCATGCAGTTTTTAAATGAAGGTTTTTATTATTAAGGGAAAACAAAATCCAAAACTATAGAGCCCTGTGTGAACAAGTGTTTGCCCCCCTGTCAAAACACTGGTTTATCGCCCCTGAGTTCAATTTCTCTAGCCACACCCAGGCCTGATTACTGCCACACCTGTTCGCAATCAAGAAATCACTTAAATAGGACCTGCCTGACAAAGTGAAGTAGACCAAAAGATCATCAAAAGCTAGACATCATGCCGAGATCCAAAGAAATTCAAAAACAAATGAGAAAGAGAATAATGAAGCTCTATCAGTCCGGAAAAGGTTATAAAGCCATTTCTAAAGCTTTGGGACGGCAGCGAACCACAGTGAGAGCCATTATCCACAAATGGCGAAAACATGGAACAGTGGAGAACCTTCCCAGGAGTGGCCGGCAGACCAAAATTACCCCAAGAGCGCAGCGACAACTCATCCAAGAGGTCACAAAAGACCCCACAACAACATCCAAAGAACTGCAGGCCTCACTTGCCTCAGTTAAGGTGAGTGTTCATGACTCCACCATAAGAAAGAGACTGGGCAAAAATGGTTTGCATGGCAGAGTTCCAAGACGAAAACCACTGCTGAGCAAAAAGAACATAAAGGCTCGTCTCAGTTTTGCCAGAAAACATCTTGATGATCCCCAAGACTTTTGGGATAATACTCTGTGGACAGACGAGACAAAAGTTGAACTTTTTGGAAGGTGTGTGTCCCATTATGTGTGGCGTAAAAGTAACACCGCATTTCAGAAAAAGAACATCATACCAACAGTAAAATATGGTGGTGGTAGTGTGATGGTCTGGGGCTGTTTTGCTGCTTCAGGCCCTGGAAGACTTGCTGTGATAAATGGAACCATGAATTCTGCTGTGTACCAAAATATCCTGAAGGAGAATGTCCGGCCATCCGTTTGTGACCTCAAGCTGAAGCGAACTTGGGTTCTGCAGCAGGACAATGATCCAAAGCACACCAGCAAGTCCACTTCTGAATGGCTGAAGAAAAACAAAATGAAGACTTTGGAGTGGCCTAGTCAAAGTCCTGACCTGAATCCAATTGAGATGCTGTGGCATGACCTTAAAAAGGCAGTTCATGCCCGAAAACCCTCCAATGTGGCTGACTTACAACAATTCTGCAAAGATGAGTGGGCCAAAATTCCTCCACAGCGCTGTAAAAGACTCATGGCAAGTTATCGAAAACGCTTGATTGCAGTTGTTGCTGCTAAGGGTGGCCCAACCAGTTATTAGGTTTAGGGGGCAAACACTTATTCACACAGGGCTTTGTAGTTTTGGATTTTGTTTTCCCTTAATAATAAAAACCTTCATTTAAAAACTGCATGATGTGTTTACTTGTGTTATCGTTGACTAATATTTAAATTTGTTTGATGATCTGAAACATTACAGTCTGCAGTCCCCAAGCTTTAGAAATGGCTTTATAACCTTTTCCGGACTGATAGAGCTCCATTATTCTCTTTCTCATTTGTTTTTGAATTTCTTTGGATCTCGGCATGATGTCTAGCTTTTGAGGATCTTTTGGTCTACTTCACTTTGTCAGGCAGGTCCTATTTAAGTGATTTCTTGATTGCGAACAGGTGTGGCAAGAGAAATTGAACTCAGGTGCGATAAACCAGTGTTTTGACAGGGGGGCAAACACTTGTTCACACAGGGCTCTATAGTTTTGGATTTTGTTTTCCCTTAATAATAAAAACCTTCATTTAAAAACTGCATGATGTGTTTACTTGTGTTATCTTTGACTAATATATAAATTTGTTTGACGATCTGAAACATTACAGTGTGACAAACATGCAAAAAGATAAGAAATCAGTAAGGGGGCAAACACTTTTTCACACCACTGTAAATAACACAAGAATTGTACAAGTCAGTATAAAAATATGAACAGATACAAATGAAGATGTATGGGACCTAATCAGGTCAACAGCATATTAGCAGCAGAAAATATATTCCCATTCTAAAGTGCAGCTCAGTCACCTCATGTCTGTCCCATTCTTGTAAATGCAATATCTCTGAAACACCTTGAAGGAATTTCTTTAAATTTGGCACAAACATTCACTTGGACTCAAGGATGAAGTGGTTAGATTTTGCTGGTCAGAGGTCACTGTATTCTCATCTAGGGCTGCACAATTATGGTAAAAATCATAATCATGATTATTTTTGTCAGTATTGAGATTGCCATTATTTAACATGACTACTCATTGCCTTTGAATGCATTAAGCATTTGTACTTTAAAAAACTACTTTAAGCAGTGGGGTTTCTTTAACTTTAAATATGATTCAACTGAAAAACCAACATTTTTATCTACATAATTGTGACTGACAATTAGTCTGCATTTATTTTACAAATGAAATCTTTTTCAGGTTAACACTAGCCTTTTGCTTGTGCTTTTGCTGGGCTCACCATGACAGCCATACATCCCTCTCTCTCTCTCTTGTTTAACAGTTTTAGTTTGCTACAGTTAACACAAACAGCCAGTGCATGACAGACTGTGAGCAAAGCTGAAATGAATGTTTCTCTGCAAGTTTATCCTCATTTAGCGGCCATTTTAAGGATTAATAAAAGACTTTTCAATTGTGGGTTGTTTTTTTTTTGCATGTACAGTAACATTTCATTTCACCCAATCCAAGCAAAGAATGCTCACGCTGTAGGTGCTGAAGGGGTGAGGTGGATTTATAACATGAGACAAAATGAGAGCATCGTTGCAAAACAAAGTGTGGCACATTTTATCCCATTTATTTTGTTTTCATAATCGCTGGTGGCCAAAATTGTAAATTTTGATTAATCCCCCAGCCTTATCCTCATCTTGTCCCATTCTTGTGAATTTGACTGGTTTGTGGAGGCATAACCCCTCTACTTTGCACCTTGGACTTTTCACTCTGAGCACAGGCAATAAGTTTGTTAACTCAAACAAACCCAAGATATTTTGTCTCCTTATCTGATTCTCTCCCAGGGGAACTCAGACACCAGGACCATCTATTCTCAGTATCTAACATCTTCATCTACACAGGATGCTGGAATGCAGAGTTGGGTCTCTTCTCTGCTCAATACTACCATAAAACTGGCTTAATATTTTTCTCTCTCTGTTCATAGATTTAAGAATGTGATATTATGTTGTGTGGAATGTTGAAACAGAAGTTTAGAGATGTTTAGTAAAGCTGCTAATTGATTTCTGGTCATGCTTAACAGACATGCAATGTGTGTTCAGTCTCACTGAGTAGTGGAAACATCACTCCCTTTCACGTATCTGTAGTTGCTAGAATTTGATACAGACTAAATTAATTCAGACAAATTGTCCCAATTTAAATAATTGTTTAATGTTACAATTATTCTGAACAGAGTAGTAGTTAAATAGGTAATCTGATAGTTAGGGAACAGAGAACAGAATCACTCCTCCTCCAATGGAATAGATACAGTATTAAATAAGAAGATTGTCACAGAGTCAGTCAGTCTTAGTCAGGGGTCCAGTCAGGCCATAGTCCGTTCCTCCCTCTACTGTCACAGAAGCAATCTCCTTCCTTACGCCCTTCAGCCTTACTGTTTTATCCACAGCTTTCTTAGGCTGTTACGTCAATTTCCGAACTTAGCTTCCTGTCTCCAGTTTTAGGACACCCTGAGATGTACCCAAAAACAAGAAACATCTTGGCCAAATTATATAAGCCCATTGTCCAGCTCACATGAACTTAAAAGTGAACACACAAACGCACTATTTTATTACATAATCCATATTAACATGTAACTTAAACCACTACATATCTCCAAGGCTGGTAAATCCAACTGCGTCTTGCCCCACACGACCACATTCAGTCCCAAAGTAGTGAAATTAACAGATAGCGTAGCAGTGATAATAACTTCATGGGTTGTTAATCCAGTGGTTAATCCTTTCACTTGCTGTTTTTTAAAGTGCCTTTAGATTGTGTACTATTTATCTACTTTATATTTCACTTTCTATTGTTTGGCATTCATTGTGGACAGCAAAGTAAGAATTTCATTGTACAGGGAAACTTGTTTTCTTACTGTCCACATGACAATAAACACTTTGACTTTGACTTGACTAACCAGCAACACATCACATGCTGCAGACTGGCCTCAAGCAGTCAAAACAAACAGGTACTGTGCTCCGGGGGAATCCAGCATTGATGAGCTGGTCATTCATCAGTCTTGCTTCACTGGCCGGCTGCTTGTAGGTTAGACCCAGTCAGGTAAAACAGCGAGTCCCTGTACAGGAACATTCCTGGAAATGCAGTAACTTCAGGCCCTGTATTTTTCTCCACATCCTCTGGTCACAGTGTAGCAACAGGAGGGAAAATATATCCACAAAACCGGGCGCAGTTGAAAAATTCCACTTTTACAATGGCACCGGTGGATGTCAGGCAAGCTCACATGCTTAGAGATTATAACGGGATGGCTGTTGAATGTGTCTCCAGCTTCAAATTCCTGGGGACCCACATCTCAGAGCATCTGTGCTGGACCACCAACACCTGCAGCCTGGTTAAGAAGGCCCACCAGCAATTCTTCTTCCTGAGGACACTGAAGAAGAACCACCTGTCTTCAGCAGTCCTGGTGAACTTCTACCGCTGTGCCATCGAGAGCATCCTGGTATCAAAGTATATACCACTACACACACCTCACCCCGTCTCATCTCTCCTCTCGGGGCTAATGCAATACACCTGTAACACTGAAGTGATCTGCTAATCTGCACATACTCTACTCACAAAATACTGCTCTGTATTCATTTCCACACTGTTCATATGCAGATACTGTCTATCTTTATCTTTGCACTATGTACATCCACTGAACTGTTCTCATGTAACTTCTTATTCTGCACTATTTCATTCCATCTCATCCCATTGCACTAGTGTTCTATAAGCTTAATGTTAGTTCAACATGGTTTTGCCCAGACAGACTGGGATGTATTTAAAGCTGTAGCCATCTTCGAGGACTATGCTGAGTATGTGACTGGGTACATTAGTACTGACATCGTGCCCATTATACAAGTCAGGAGGTTTCCCAACCAGAAGCCCTGGATAAACAGTCAGACACACAAGGTATATACTACCCTTCATCAAACTTAATGTGACAGTTCTAGGTAAAAGGTTATCCAATCAGAATTGAAGCCTGGGTGGAAATATTCAACAAATGGGGAGATGAAATCACCACCCTGTTTCATGCGAGTCAAGAATGGCAAGAAATGTCAGGATAGCCAGTAAAGCTACCCACAATGTTGATGGCGGACTCCACTATAAGGCCAGGCAAGAGTAGAGTAAATACAATCTCTTTACCGTAACCGCTCAAAACATACACAGTTACAGTCCAGAAAACACAATCCAAGTCCTACAACAGCCCAGGGTCGAAACCGGCAAACACACAGCAAAGGGATCCAAAAGAGGGAGGTCAGAGAGAAAATCCAAAGATCGGTACACAGGCGCAAACAGATCTAGAAGGACAAGGCAGTAATCAGTGATCGAAACAATCTGGGGTCACAACAGGAACCACAATAAACAAGAATGCTGTAAAGTCTGCACAGGGGTCAAGAACAATCTGGCAGCTTTCCGGTGGGAGGAAGCTGGAGACACATTCAACAGCTGAAGGGGTGTAAAGGGACCTCTAGTGGAGTGAGACCAAAACAGAAACTGAGAACAAAATAAAAGCGTGAGACCGGAAACCATCGGGGCCAAAACCTGACAAGAAATGGTTGTGTTGAAAAGAGTGCTGTTTGCCTAGCTGTGCCCCTCCCACCCAGCCACCGCCGCCCCCTGGGGAATAAATAGAGGCCTTGGTTTTTAGCATTCAGTCAACTCTGAAGAAACGCCTGTTGACGAACCGGTTCTTAGTCGCTGCACTAAAGTTGCTGGGAAAATACAACATCAGAGTGTCTGAGGAGAAGGTCAGTGGAGCCACCGAAAGCATTTTACAGGAGCTAAAAGATTCTGAGAATGTGGTGGACGTTTTGAGCAATATACACACTGAGTTGGTGGGAGACTCTGTGCTAAAAATTGTCAATCTTCAGGAGGCTGTGGAATTTTGGGAGGGTCAGGAGTAATAGCTGTTGTTGCTACCATCTTTTGTCTTTTTTGTGTCTCATGTTCATCCACCCATCTATATATCTTTAATGTTTTTTTTTTAAAAACCATGACCGAACATACGCCTACATAGAATGATGTTAACAGAGAATAAGGGTTCAGAGAAGAGAGAAGACAGGGGTATATTAATTTTCGATAAGGTATCCAGAAAAGAGTCCCATCCCACAGGTCTGAGACGTCTGACCCGTGACGTTCAAATGTTGAATCAGATCCATCATGTGTGAGCCGCGCACCGGATCCCCTTTGAAAATAAATTCCCCCATATCACTCCATCTCCCGGGTCTTCCAGACTCTGACATCATCTGTAGAATGTACCTGGCTTTCTTTTGAAAACGTGGGTTAACATTTGTCAGTACATCTTGAATTATTTTATCGTAGGAGGGTCTGTCATTGCCCCCTGTGGCTGCTTCTGCTGTTGGTGGCTCAGCCTCTTTAGGTAAAGCCAGGGTGGGTGTTACAGTTAAACAAACACAGGAGCATATATTGAATTAGCGGTGACTGAGCATGGTGTATCTTTTAATTTTTTCATTGGGTGTAAGATTCTTTTGTTCTAAAATGTTTCTCAGTTGTTCGTCCAAGTCACTCTCTGCCCTCTCTATGATATCCTTACCGACATCGTGGAAACTATTCAGCTGCTCCTGAGACACGAGATACATTTTTTTGGAGGCCATGTATCTCTTTTTTTTTTTTTTTTTTTTTCTCTTTTTAGCCTCTGTTCACCAAACCACCCACAACCTGGCCTATGATAGCCAGCACCGCTGTGAGCAGAAACCCTCCTTTCTAAGTCTTGACTGGCCCGGCGCCGATGCGGGGTGCTGGAAACTAATGCCTTCAATAGAGGCAAGTTTCGTTTTAAGCGTTCAGACATGTTTATTAGGGATTCTTCCAGGGAGATACACACAGGTGCGCTCGTGAGGTAGCAGACCCATTCTCAGTCTGAGATGCTCTGGGCAGGAGGGGGTTAAGTCAAGCAATAAATAGCCGTGGGGGTCCTTTGTGGCATCTTCATAACGTTCCATAAAATAAGTTTTCTGCCTGGGGAAAATTTGATGGGCTAGTATAGATGTTTGCAGTTTATCGCATGGATTTTTAAATAATATGATGTGCGGACTGTTTCGGCTCAGAGTTCTGCTGTATTTCCCTTTCTGAAAAATATTCTGCGTTAAAAACATAATGGACATCTGACGATGGTGACAATATTGAGTAAAGATTTTAACCATGTTCCTCAAAAATAACATCATCCAAAATGACGAGATGTTTCAGATTGTGAGGAAACAGAGATTCATCCTCGAATGAAGTTTAAATTCATATTTATAAAGTGTAGTCATTTCCTCTGCGTAGTGTCACCAGGCAGCTGTTAGTGAGTAGCTGGTGAGCATAGTGAAACATCTCCCTCAAGAGATGCTGATAAATGAAAGAGACCAGATGAGAGTAAATATTGGAATTAAATTCAGAAGCACAATACTAAATAAATGCGAAATAAAAAAAAATCATATGTAACTAGGCACCTGTTTGCTAGGACACTGGCAAAAACAATGTCATAGGGTAAAACTGTACAATGTCAGTCATGTACTACATCTTATTTCAGCAGACTAAGAAACCAGAAGCTTTCTTAAACATATTAAAGAATGGGAACCAATTAAAAGTTGGCATTGGAGCAGCCATTTTATGTATGTGAGGAACTCTTACACTGAGGCAAGGTGATAAAAAGATCTGCTGCACAAGTGAGAACATACTGCCTACTATTGCCAGTTCACATGACTCAGTGATTAAAAGGATGGCGGTGAATCTCAATCTTAGCATGTTTTTACCAAACCTGACATTTCAACTCCTTGCTCCTCTCTAATCCTGTAGCTATAATACAGTGCTAAGTGGCTTATGTGTCTTTTCTTGTATCTCCTCTTGTAACATAGGTTTTAAAGACAACTACAGTACCTTATGAACTGTTCATATTCATCCGACTTTTCTTTTAACGTCATTTCACTTTGATTTGAAAAAAAAAAATCAACTGGACTTGGATTTCTAGGTTGAAGACATTTCACCTCTCATCCAAGAGGCTTCATCAGTTCTGACTGACTGGTGTTGAGCCGGAGATATTTATCCCCCTCTGTGGTGTTTCAGTCCTTTGAAGGCCAACAATGTCCCTTAACGACTGAGTTGTTGTAGCCCAGTATCGGTGAGAGTCGTTACCTGTCTTTGAATCCTCCCCTGTCAACCGACGCCTGTTGTCCTGCTGGGCATGTTTGGGCAGAGATCTCAAAACAGGATTGTAGATGGAAGACAAGTTGTGTCTTAGTCCACCACCCCTATTTAGTGAACTGAAATCATACCGCTCAAAATCACAAGGTCCCTTGTCCTTATTGTTTAACGATCAGGTAAAAGAAATATAAGGCCAAACTCAGCTGCAATTCTGTGCTTCATGTTGACGGCGTCATTCCAACTGAAGGATGGTGCTTTGCCTTCTTCATTGACCCAGAGAAACTAGTACGTAAATATGTATTTTTTTGTAACTGATCCAAAACTCCACATACTGTGTGTTTGGTTACAAGGAAAACAGACAATATTACACAACATGTATGTCATTGCAGTGTTTCCAGGTCAGCTCTAGAGCCAGTTCATTATTTTGTAGTTGTGTAACTATTAAAAATAAAAAAAAAGCTTTACTGTTAACTTAGTAGCCAGTGCTACTCAGCCACAAAAGCTCCCAGAGCTTCTCTGTATATCTTTCTAATGTTCTGCTGCACATCATGTGGTCGAATAAAAAGTGGTGTAAAAGTAAACATAAGATAACTTTCCCATATCCACACACTGTGTGAAGCTGAGGGATACAGTGCCTTGCGAAAGTATTCGGCCCCCTTGAACTTTGCGACCTTTTGCCACATTTCAGGCTTCAAACATAAAGATATAAAACTGTAATTTTTTGGGAAGAATCAACAACAAGTGGGACACAATCATGAAGTGGAACGAAATTTATTGGATATGTCAAACTTTTTTAACAAATAAAAAACTGAAAAACTGGGCGTGCAAAATTATTCAGCCCCCTTAAGTTAATACTTTGTAGCGCCACCTTTTGCTGCGATTACAGCTGTAAGTCGCTTGGGGTATGTCTCTATCAGTTTTGCACATCGAGAGACGGAAATTTTTGCCCATTCCTCCTTGCAAAACAGCTCAAGCTCAGTGAGGTTGGATGGAGAGCATTTGTGAACAGCAGTTTTCAGTTCTTTCCACAGATTCTCGACTGGATTCAGGTCTGGACTTTGACTTGGCCATTCTAACACCTGGATATGTTTATTTGTGAACCATTCCATTGTAGATTTTGCTTTATGTTTTGGATCATTGTCTTGTTGGAAGACAAATCTCCGTCCCAGTCTCAGGTCTTTTGCAGACTCCATCAGGTTTCCTTCCAGAATGGTCCTGTATTTGGCTCCATCCATCTTCCCATCAATTTTAACCATCTTCCCTGTCCCTGCTGAAGAAAAGCAGGCCCAAACCACGATGCTGCCACCACCATGTTTGACAGTGGGGATGGTGTGTTCAGGGTGATGAGCTGTGTTGCTTTTACGCCAAACATAACGTTTTGCATTGTTGCCAAAAAGTTCGATTTTGGTTTCATCTGACCAGAGCACCTTCTTCCACATGTTTGGTGTGTCTCCCAGGTGGCTTGTGGCAAACTTTAAACGACACTTTTTATGGATATCTTTAAGAAATGGCTTTCTTCTTGCCACTCTTCCATAAAGGCCAGATTTGTGCAGTATACGACTGATTGTTGTCCTATGGACAGAGTCTCCCACCTCAGCTGTAGATCTCTGCAGTTCATCCAGAGTGATCATGGGCCTCTTGGCTGCATCTCTGATCAGTCTTCTCCTTGTATGAGCTGAAAGTTTAGAGGGACGGCCAGGTCTTGGTAGATTTGCAGTGGTCTGATACTCCTTCCATTTCAATATTATCGCTTGCACAGTGCTCCTTGGGATGTTTAAAGCTTGGGAAATCTTTTTGTATCCAAATCCGGCTTTAAACTTCTCCACAACAGTATCTCGGACCTGCCTGGTGTGTTCCTTGTTCTTCATGATGCTCTCTGCGCTTTAAACAGACCTCTGAGACTATCACAGTGCAGGTGCATTTATACGGAGACTTGATTACACACAGGTGGATTCTATTTATCATCATTAGTCATTTAGGTCAACATTGGATCATTCAGAGATCCTCACTGAACTTCTGGAGAGAGTTTGCTGCACTGAAAGTAAAGGGGCTGAATAATTTTGCACGCCCAATTATTCAGTTTTTTATTTGTTAAAAAAGTTTGAAATATCCAATAAATTTCATTCCACTTCATGATTGTGTCCCACTTGTTGTTGATTCTTCACAAAAAATTACAGTTTTATATCTTTATGTTTGAAGCCTGAAATGTGGCAAAAGGTCGCAAAGTTCAAGGGGGCCGAATACTTTCGCAAGGCACTGTAAACCGTCAGTTTCACAAAGCTTCAAAAATTGCAGCCTACCAATTCCAGGGTTGGACTAGTGTGGGGGAGGTGAAGCAAGCTTGAAACTTTTAACTTTCAGAGAGGGCAGTGTAACGCTGCTTTTTAGTCTGGCATAAAATTACTCTTTTAAAGTGCGAATAACTGAAGCTGACCCAAGGTTTACCTGCTCCTGTGTGGGTTCCTTCACAGGCCAAAAACAAGCAAGTTAGCGGACTGGAGAGTTTATTTATCTGCTGAGCAAGTTTATGTATTTGGACAAAAAGACTCAATAATTTTAATAATGCTACCTGCCTACCTCATCGGTAATGAGAGTTGGAAAAATAAGAGTCACACTGGCTCGGACGTTGCCCGGGTCAACAAGGTCCACGTCGGGTGTTGGGGAACCAGGGCAACCTGATGAGAAGTGGGCTACTGGAACAAGACATTCATGGACAATAGAGGCGAACAGGGAACTATTGGAATGCTACTATACAAGTAACCCCAGCGAGAGGTTACATACGGAGGATGTGGGACCTATGGATACTTCGAAACCCAACATTTGCACTAACATTGAACTAGCTCAGTGCTATAACATCCGCAAGAAGCACCTGCTATCACAACTAGAGATTGACGAGGTACAACACAAATGATCCAGGAAGGGGGAGCCAGGACGACAGGTCAGGGGGGAGATATCATCGAGATTGGGTACCAAGCCCCAATAACAGGCCCCGATCAGCTTGATCCAAGGGCTGCTGACCTGAGATTGAAGATGGACACCTGGAACTCCCGTGGCCAGTTACCAAGACTAAGTTAAGTGCCTTCTGAAAGTCTACTAGATGATGTGAATGCAGCACTAACAATCACTGAGACCAACAAGCTGATATACACCACAGCAACCGTGATGCTTGAGATGCTTGGCTATAAGTTCAACAAAGGCCATAAGGAGCAGTATCCTCCATGGAGAAGGATGTTGGAGACCAAGATCAAGGCAGCACAGAGAGAAGTTAGCCAGCTATCGGAATTGCAGGAAGGTGTGATGAAGAAAGGGGTACCTAAGAAGTACAACTCACTGTCCATAGAGACTGCCAAGCAAAGGCTCACAGCCCTGGCCACCCGGTTGAAGAGGTACACCAGAGAAGTTGAAGCCAGGAGCATAAACTGAGCCATCCAAGGTGTACTCTCAGTGGCAGGGTAATAACATGAGAGCAAACCCACCAAGGCTGGAGACTGAACAGTTCTGGAAGAGCATATGGGAGAAGGACGCATCACACAACAACAATGCCCAGTGGCTGGTGGACCTAAGAGCAGACCACAACAACTTGCACAG
>NW_018128279.1:330316-331954 GCF_001952655.1 Monopterus albus | reverse complement strand
TCATTCTTTAAACTTACCAAATGCCCCACGGTCCTACCTCGGCGGTGCACCATACCCTTGTTGATCCAAACTTTGCTCATACGCCCTCAAATAGCTGTCTGAGGAGTATAAAACAGTTTTTCAGAAAAAAGGAAACGAATATACAAAAGGATAAAAAAATGTAGCGGAATACTTACTGACTTGTTCTTCAAGACACACAGAGTTAATATTGTGATACGCTCCCGCTGATGTGAATGAAAATGATCGCGGTTAACACACAGTTTTTTAGTAAAACAGAAAATAAACGCATTTTTTTTCAGAGGCTACCTAAATCCATGATGATGCACGTGTCTGCACACCCTCAAAACACTCTTTAAACAGGCACTATTTATAATGGAATTTGCGGCTGTTGTTTTACCTTTATAATCCGTGACGCTTGCATACCTTGTGACTGCTGAAATAGATGTGGCTTGTTGTCTGTAAGCTTAGCATTTGTCCTTGATGATAAGACAGCAGTTCTGCTCTCTCTTACAAAGACATTGTGACATTTATCTCCAAAAACAGGTGCTACGCATGTCATCATCTATGATTACAGATGGAAAAACATGTCTGAGGGGGGGTAAACCGCTGCATAGCTATGTGAGCAAATAGGGGCCATGGAAAAGGTGTCAAAAACAACTTGTGACTTTTGAAACTGATGTGACCTGGGAAGAGGGATGATCTCTTGATTTAAAAGGTAATGTGTTCCCCTTATCTGTTTGGACATCTGTTATAATATAAGAGATTGCTCCTTTTTGTACAGAAAATAAATGTACAATAACCTTCAGAGTTGATGTTAAGTCTTTATTTTACACTCATCACTCTTAAATAGATCATTGGGGAGGGGTTGGGGGGCAGAGTTGGGGCGGGACAACAATTCTGATTGGATAACCTTTCACCTAGAACTGTCACATTAAGTTTGATGAAAGGTAATATATACCTTGTGTGTAGTCAGATAC
Source organism: Monopterus albus (assembly GCF_001952655.1). NCBI lineage: Eukaryota > Metazoa > Chordata > Actinopteri > Synbranchiformes > Synbranchidae > Monopterus > Monopterus albus. The sequence goes on along the minus strand of NW_018128279.1, from coordinate 330,977 downwards.
ACCACATGCTGCATGCTCAACTACAGGCCAGTGACACTCACCCCAGTCCTTATCAAGTGTTTTGAGAGAGTGGTGCTGGCCCACATCCAGCGCAGTATACCAGACACCCTGGACCCCCTGCAGTATGCCTACCGGCCCAACAGCGCCACCTCAGATGCTATTGCAGCTGCCCTCCACTATTCCCTTTCTCACCTGGAAAATGGAGACTCTTACATCAGGACATTCTTCATTGACTACAACTCCACCTTCAACACAGTTATCCCCCACAAACTCACCCACAAACTGTCCACACTGGGTCTGCACCCCACCCTCTGTGACTGGCTCCTGGACTTTCTGACTGGCAGGCCCCAGACTGTCAGGATTGGCAATAGGATTTCAGCCAGCATTATTATGAACATCGGCACCCCACAGGGATGTGTCCTCAGTCCCATCCTCTACACCCTGTTCACCCACAACTGTGTCACCTCCCATAAAGACAACATCATCCTGAAGTTGACGGACGACACCGCAGTGATAGGTCGCATCACTGGCGGGGACGAAGCAGGCCTACAGGAGGGAGGTGGCCGGTCTGGTGTCATGGTGCAAGGACAGTAATCTCAGCCTCAACACGGACAAGACGAAGGAGATGATAGTGGACATGAGGAAGGAGAGGAGATCTCAT
>NW_018128279.1:321902-330302 GCF_001952655.1 Monopterus albus | reverse complement strand
TCCTGAGGAGGTTTGGCATGTCGCCTGGGATCCTTTGCAACTTCTACAGCTGCATCATTGAGAGCATCTTGACCAGCTGCATCACTGTCTGGTATGGCAGCACTACTGCTATGGACCGCAAGCGCCTGCAGAGAGTGGTAGAGACTGCGGAATAGATCACCAGGACTCCACTGCCCTCTCTGCAGAGCATTTACCACCGCAGGGTGCGTAGGAAAGCTGCCTCCATCCTCAAAGATCCAACACACCCTGTTCACTTCTCTGCCCTCTGGGCAGAGGTTCAGAAGTGTGAAATGCAGGACCTCTAGACTGAAAAACTCTTTCTTTCCCTCTGCCATCAGACTCCTAAACAGCTGACTCAGGAAATACATGTAATTCCACATGTACTTTTTACACACTCAGTTCACAAATGCATAATTGCACACTCACTGCTGACTATTTGCGCACACAGCTCCCATGTAGCATATATTCTCCCTATATCACTATATTGTGTTCTTGTTGTATTTTTTATGCTTCTTTCATTGGCTGTTTTAAAGTGCCTTAAATTTATGTAGCCTACTTATCTACTTTATATTTTACTTGTATTTTGTGGCATTCGTGTGGACAGTAAAGTAAGAATTTCATTGTACAGGGAAACACATTTCCTTACTGTGCATATGACAATAAACACTTTGACTTGACTTGACTTGACTTGACTAATGTACCTTATCCATTACTTAAATCCATAAAGTCTGTTGTATGTTGTACATTACCCTACATATCTTACTGATAATATCAATTACATACAGTATCTATCAGTAAATTAGTTCTGACTGTACAGAATGTAGATACTGTGCACTCTGCACTGCGGTTATTGCACTTCTGGTTAGATATTAAACTGTATTTTGTTGCCTTGTACGTGTCCATGGGTAATGACAATAAAGTTGAATCTAATCTAATTATGCCCATTCAAGGAGATCCTTAAACTATCATGTAATGCCTTATTTTGTCAGAAAAAAAGTCTTGTGAGCGAGTTTACTAGTTTACGTACACTTTATTTTTTGAGCTGTAGGTCACATCTAAGATGATTATTCACCATTGTAACATTGCAGCTAAGTCAGAAAACAAGGAGAAGCACCGTGGACTCTCTAAACACTGCGGCAGCAGCAGTGACTGCTGTTGACTCACTTTAAGTGAATAATACATTTTTAAAAAGTGTAATGGTGTGGCAGAGAAAATAAGTCACTAAATATTCAATACTTCAAATAGTTAAATGTCTCCAGCAGCAGTAACTGTGCAGACAACAGATTCAGGACCAGAGCTCCCAGTGAGTCCAGTACAAATACCAGTCAGGTTTTAACATCCAGCATAAGAGGAAGTCGGAAGGAAACTAGTCTGAGTTTATTTAACAGACTAATGTTGTACAGCTTCAGCTTCTGCCTGGGTTTCATCAGAATACTCAAAGTCTACAATGAGCTCAGATCTGAAAAATTTTATGAATGACAGAAGACAAAATCTGCCTGTTCTGTATTTAGTGCTGTACTGACCAGTTTGAATTCTAATCTGAAACTCTCTAGCCTGTAGCTAAATAACTAGCTATAGAGAGGAAAGCGAAAAATACAATTTAATAGAAAGTACATTTAACAGCAGCAAACCTCAGCCTAAGCACCACTAGTGCATATGAGGATGTTGATTTTGCCTTCCTGCTGCAATATACAGTAAAGCCTGTTTTCTGTGTGTAATACAGAAGGGAAAAAATTGCATTTTAAATTGAAATTTTTTGAGAAATATTTCTCAAAAAAAAAAAATCACAATTAGATTATTTTCCCAAATTTTTCAGCCACACTTTCTAGCAGCTTAATTAGGCTCTTACTTTTCAAGTTCTTGGTCATAGCTTTGGCTACATGGTTTGACACAATGGACCCTAGGCCAAAAAGGCCATGCCTTTGCACCGGATATGCGTAACAAGGTAGCAGTTCCTTAGTCAAATCCACCAGCACTGAATTACAGCTATTTAGGGTGTCTGAAGTTGTTACTGGGGCTGAAATCATTTATTGCCTGCTTGCAGGACTGCTGCTCAACAATATTGCCACACCCTGATCTGGAGTCAATAGTAGTGCAATTAATTTTCCACATTGTGAATCTTAATGGACTGATATTTTGTGATGGAAAGATGAAGCCTTTACAGCAATTTGAAACAAAAAAATGCTTCATGCTTCGAAATTTCCAGTGTCCATGAATCCACCTAGCGGTGAAATGAATGTACCACAGGAATTTGTAGAAATAGAGGCAGTGCAACAAACCCTTATGTTTGTTACTCAACAGGTTAAACAACCTAGAGGATTTCTTCAAAATATGAAATTAACCCAATCTTATTTATGATATTATTATCTCTCTGTAATATCTCTCCAAAACAATAAACTGTATTATATTATTGTTATTGTTAATATCAACAAAAGACTCACAGCCTATTCTGGAAAACTGTCTCTAATGCACATGTGAGAAGACATTTCTGTGACTGTGCAGACATGGAAGGTGGTAAAATGGCATTAGTTATTATTCTTCACAAACAATATTTGTTCAGTGTGTGTAGTGAATATACTTGTGTGACTGGGCAGGAAAGGGGGGAACTAACCATTTTTATTTAAAAACTATTTTCTGTAATATCTTTGGGCTCAATCTATTTCTTTTTCCTTCTTTTTTTTACATATTATTTTTACAGCCTCAGGGGACAAAGTGGTTTGTATGATGCAGGACTACATATTTGACGTGGGAGGCTACAGGTGAGGGACAGATAGTCTGCACTGTTTTATGTGTGGTCCAGTAGGGGAAAAATGAAATGCCAGCTACATTTCACTCAAAAAACACAACCAGAAAATTGAACATAGTCATAATTTTGATACCAAGTTTCCGAAGGAAACATCTGTAGCTTGTGCATACAATTTAACTTGGCAGAAAGTAAATCAAAATGCTCCCATAGGCTATTGGGGATATCTGTCAGGTTTGCCAGGCTGCACCTGCCTGTCTCACCTCCCTCTTTTTGTTTTTCCATCCCTGATCATGTCACCTTGCACACCTGCCACTCGTTTCCTTAACTGACACCAGCTGTTTTCACTCAGTCCTTCACCTTATTTATACCCAATTCACTTCACACTCCCTTGCCAGTTCATTTGCCTGCCTCCAGGCCGGCAACCAGCGCCACTTTCTGATTCTCTATAGTGTTTTCTGTTTTGAGTTGTTACTAGTCATAGCTGTTCCTGGATTATTGTCTTGTTTTTTCCTAGCATCCACACTACACCTCTCCAGTCCCTCCTGACAACCTCTCCCACAGATTACCTTCTCCACACCATATGCCTCATTACCCTGCCAGTCCCACTACTCAGGTTGATGCACAGTCCTACATACTGCTCATCTCACCATTGTCCTCTACTCTGCCTTCTCAGCCATTTCTTCACCCCCATCGACCAGCCAGTAAGTGGCCCATTCAGTTCCACAGCTCGGCCCACCTTCTCAACCACAGACTAGACTCATTGCTGTACCGGTCGACACCCGGTTTTCCCAATACCCATAGTGATTTTGTTTTGTTGTCACGTCACTTGTATATATATTCTATAGCACTCATTAAATCCCATTTGCATCACCGTCAGCCCTCTGGGTCCATTCTTTTCCACTCACTCACTTCCCTGTGTGTGAGCGTTTCCTAACTATATCTTCTGTTTTGGTACTGATGCAGCACAATGCACTACAATGATCTCCAGCAATACAAACCCACAAGCTTTGCGGTGTCTGTCCTCTCCCCTTATATCTGAAACACTTGCTCAAACATCCCACCAACTTCGAAGCGCTTCCTGAACCAGTAGCCCAGATGAAGCTTCAGATGTCATCAGTGATGTCACATTTTCTAAACGATGCAAGCCTCGACACAAAAGGTTCACCTTGTGCTGCCTTGAGTACTCGATACACGCTGTGAAGCCTCGGTGTTCAGCCTGTAAGACTGATTGTTGTTTGGACTATGCTGTGTGTCTGTGCCTCTGCCCAGGTTCTATTTTTGTATTTTCTTTTCTTTTTTTTTTTTTGAAAGTTCTGTTTATTGTTCTTTTTTCAACAGTAACAGAGAGTGAGGTGTACCATTAAATGCGATAACATGCAGTAGAGAAGTGTACCTAACAAGCTGTTATATTGTCATGTTACGATGTATCAATATGTACAATACAAAATAGCAATTTAAATGTACATCCTCAAAAACAAAAACAAAAACAAAACAAAACAACAAAACAAAAAAACAAAACAAAAAAAACAAACAAAAAAAAGAGGGGGACGGGGGGGGGTGCACATTACCTGCCTTAATCACCTTCCAGCTTTAAAGTAATCCATGAATGGCTTCCAAGTCTCATCGAACTGTTCTTCCTGATTTTGTAAAGATAGTCTGATCTTTTCCAGATCCAAATATTTTAGAATTTCATGTTTGAGTTGCAAATGTGAGGGAACCATCTTCTGTTTCCAATTCAAAAGAATCAATCTATGAGCCATAAGACAGACAAAAGAAATCACATATTTCTCTGTTCTGCGTTGTATTTTCTGTGTATCTACAACTCCTAGCACAGCCACCAACGGCTCCAACTGGATTGGTTTGCGTAATACTTCAGACAAAGTATGGCTTAAAGTATTCCAATAATTAGTCAACTTGGGGCAAGTCCAGAACATGTGACCTAATGATGTTGGCGTTAGCCCACAGCGATCACAAGATGGGTCTATTGTTGGATAAATCCGGTGGAGTCTTTGTTTGGACCAGTGAAGTCTATGCAGAATTTTGAATTGTATAAGGCCATGCCTTGCACAGGTTGATATTTTATGAGTTTGTCCCAGGGCTGATTGCCATTGCTCTTCTGATATCTCCATATTAAGGTCATCTTGCCAGGCCATCCTCAAGCGTGTAGTAGAAACAGTTTCAAAACATTCCGAGAGTTTTGCATAAACTTTGGCAATGGCCCTTTTGCTTTGAGGACTGTACGAAAGGATAGTTTCCATTAATTGCCCGTAATATTAAGCGGGAATAACACGCTCTTTCCTAAATTAAGTTTGTACCCTGATATTTGTCCAAATTTCTCTAAGTTAGATAATATCGCAGGAAGCGACTGGAAAGGATCCGATATGTATAACAGCAGGTCATCCGCGTACAATGAGACCTTGTGTTCCCTTCCTCCCCTAAATATCCCATTATACCCTGGATGTTTTCGCATAGAGATGGCCAATGGTTCAATCGCAATAGCAAAGAGGAGGGGAGACAAAGGGCACCCCTGTCTTGTCGACCTCGTCAACTTAAAATAATCCGATTTAAACCCGTTTATAAGGTAAAGAATAAGTAGTCCCACTCTACCCTATCAAAGGCCTTTTTGGCATCTAATGATATCAGTATTTCATCACATAACTTCGGACTGGGAGAATAAATGACATTAAATAATCTACGAATGTTGTGCGTCATTTGTCTATTCTTAATAAAGCCAGTTTGATCCTCATGAATTATAGATGGAAGCACGTTTTCCAAGCGTGTAGACAACACTTTAGCTAGAATTTTTGCATCAACATTCAGGAGACTTATTGGTCTGTATGAAGCTGGTTCAAGTTTATCCTTGCCTTCTTTATGTAGCAGTGAGATAGAAGCCTGATAGAACATAGCTGGGAGGGTGCCCAATTGTAACGATTCATTAAAGACTTCTAACAGAAGAGGGGGCAATCTCGTTTTTGTATTTTCTGACCAAGCTCAGTGTATGGTTTTGGTTGAGCCAGCTTAAGAGGATAGTGTTTTTGTTCATATTTTTTGGTGCTTAAGCAGAAGTTTGTTTGCTCATATCAGACGCTGTGGCTTTGAGTTTTCTTACCTGATTACCAGCTTCCCTGTTTTGCAGTCTTTTAGCGTTGCTTTTTCTTTTCTTCAGTGAATCTTGTATATTCTTAGGTTACCTGAGTCATTACCTGTGTGACACTCACCTGCACTCTGCTTCCTGGCCTCTGGAAAGTTGTGGCTGCACTCCCTTCTTATGGTGTGACCTCATCCCTCCTGACCTTCAGCATGTTTCTCACTGTCCAAGTCTTTGTTTTATATATCCAGTTTCCTGTGTGGCGTATAGCTCTTTCTTTGCTGCTGAAACTCACTCACCTTTTGTCTTCAGTCTGCCTGAGCACAGAGACCTGGAGTATACTCACCCTGTAGTCTTCAGCCAGCCTGTGAAAATGCCCTCTTCATTACTGACCACATTATTTTTATTATACCCCGGACAACCTCCCTTTGTTCCACCACTAGTTTCCCTGTTTGGTCCATCCTCTTAGCCAGTTACCATCTTCCTGTCTCTTCACTACTTCCAGCATTATACTGACCAGTAGATCCTTGTATTTATTTTAACATTAACTCCTCTCACTATTTAGGTGTGTGTGTGTGTGTGTGTGTGTGTGTGTGTTGCATTTTGGTCCTACAAAACCTGAAAATCCTGACATCTGCACCAGCAGTATTTTTGCAGCTGGCCTGTTGAATATCTGTAGGTCAGCCTTGCACACAAGAAAAAAAAACACTTGTCTTCTATTTTGATTTGGAAAATGAATTCACACATCATAAAATTGCTACGAATTTTACTCTGGCAATTCAGTAAAAATGGGTCTGCCACCCTGAGTTTAGGATAGGAAACTTTTTGTACCCAAGGCACACCAAAGGAAAGCCAAACTTTCAAAGCACACCTGTATTCATGTCCATGGGAAAAGAGCTTCTATTCCACATGTTATCAGCCTTATCACTATATATTTTTTTTAATTTGTGACAGAGGGGTAGATTTGGCATGAGAAGGAATATGTCACCGCTCTTTACAGACCAAGCTAAGAAGAGAGATGCACTGGGAAGAAAATCTATCTTGCAAACAGTACAGTACTGAACTACTGTATCAAACAGAGGACTTAGCACTTAGTTGGAAGAACACTTTACCCTAAAATTGTAAACAAAAGATGCAATGAGAATGAAAGCTGGTTGACATAAGTGTAAGCTAGAATCAGCATTAAAACATTTACTATTGTTTGCATACTCACAAGCTAGTGAGACATGTGCCTAGTGATGTCCAATTGACACTATGACATCTGTATCAAACCACTTCATCATTTGTATGAGTATTGGTTCATTCATTCAAAGGTTCGGTTTAGTGCCATCTGGTGGCGAAATAGTATGCAGCAGAACAATGTCTGAATTATGTGATGGGTGTAACTAGGCTTTGTGTGAATGATGTGAAAACGTTGGTAAAGATTGATTGGTCAGTCGGTCGAATCTATGAACGTATGTAGTGTAGTACTGTAGGTGGGAGAAGGGATGCTTGGGGAAACAGAGGATGTGCTAGGATGTAATATGTGCGTATGTAACTAGGACAGGGTGTGAATAAATACAAGGGATGGAGAATCAATCATTTGTATTCCTAGCTGGCTCCATGGTGATTACACATCAGCAGCAATGATCATACCAACAGCAACTACGCACACACCTACTACGCCGACAAACCCACATGTTGTGCGTCTTGGGTGGCTTTATAGTACCCCTGCACCTGCTGATGCGTGTCAGATGGCCATCACTACATGTGCCTGATGGTGCCTGCAAAGTTTTTACATCCTTGGTAGTATTGAAGAGAGCGCGTCTGGACCTAGCATAACACCTGTAGGTTTTATTTTTCATGTGGGGAAGATGAGTGTCTCCAATGCAGTGTGAGGTTTCGTCTACTTTGCAATAAGCTCTGCTAGCATAGACGTAGCTTTCCTCCATCACCTTATCAGACAATTTCCCACAGTCTTGTTGCTTCTGGTACAGATCTCATGCACTTAGGCCATGTTTCTCTCAATGTAGAAGGGATGTTTGGTTTCCAAGTGCCTATTCAGCTTGCTTGGCACCGCATTAGCTAACTGCCCCCGACAGATGATGCACTCTGGCTGAGGGCTGTTGACATCCATGGTCCAGCTGAAGCCATAAGACAGACAGCTTTCATGACATTATCTCCTGACAGTTCTTCTCTCTTCTTGAGGTGGTTCTTTTAGGCTATAGGATTTACCTCTGAATTGGGAAATGAGTGCATACAACATACTGATATTACTGATATAGTAAATTAAAAATCCATTCATAACTTTTTGTATCATTGTATACTGCAGTACTAATGTAATATTTGTAGTTTATGAGGGCCAGTATAGAAAAGAGAGGCCAAAAACAAATTTTTTCTATAGGAGGGTGATGAATGAACATGCTGTAATGAGGCTAAAAGAGGATTTTATGGGGCAAAACTGGGAAGCAGTTTATAGAGAGGATGACTTAGATAAAGCATATGAGCAATTTTTAAACATATTTAAGATTGTATATGACAAGAACTGTCCTCGTAAGCAGTATAAAAATAAAAGGAATTACAGTGA
>NW_018128279.1:318369-321083 GCF_001952655.1 Monopterus albus | reverse complement strand
GAACGAGTATATGAAATCAAATTTCTGGGTGTCATGGTTGACGACAGATTATCCTGGAAATCTCATATCAGATATGTTCAGCATAAAATAGCTAAAAATATATCGATATTGGCAAGGGTTAGATATATGCTGGACGTTAAAGCATTGCGCATTTTGTATTCTTCATTGATTTTGCTATATTTGGAGTATGGCGTTGAAAACTGGGGAAATACATACAGGAGTTCACTTCAACCATTGTACATATTACAGAAGAGAGCGATAAGAGTTGTGCACAAGATGGGGTATAGGGATCACACAAATGCAGTTTTCATACAGTCCAAATTGTTGAAGTTCTTAGATTTGGTGGAATATAAGACTGCTGTGTTTATGTATAAAGCCAGGAACAATTTATTACCTGGTGGAATCCAAAAGTTATTTGGTGAAAGGGAAGGGGGATACAATCTAAGGGGTCAGTTAAATTTAAATGTTCATGCTATACGTACAACCAAAAAAAGATTTTGTATTTCTATAAGTGGGGTCAAACTATGGAATAACTTAACTGTGGACATGAAAAATAGTACTAGAATTGAGGAGTTTAAATATAAATATAAATGTATGTGTTATACAAGATATATGCAAGAATAAGATTTATTCGAGAAGGCATTAAGGAAACACTGTTTTATCTAAGTAGAGATACTGCTTGCAGCCAATGATGCATGAAATTTTGTATAATATGATGTCATGGGGTAGGACTGGATAAGTCTGACTTCTTCCTACTCCATTCAAACATGTAATAGGTGTAAGCAAACTGATTTTGAATTAGCATTGGTTGGATATCTGTAATTATGTGTGTTGTTGTCATTTGTTCATTTGTTCTGTTCTGCATGTTTGAAAGAATAAAATCAATCAATCAATCAATCAATGTATGGCTGTGACAAAATCCCATTGCACACCTGGACTTGCCTCATAGCACACCACCATTTGGGAACCACTGGTCTGGGGTAACGAAGACTTGGAGCCCATGGGTGCATGCTATGGACTTCATAAAACTAGAAGATAAACAAGCAATCTGATGACAAATGTTGTCTTGAAAATCATTTGGCCATTTAGGCTTTATAGCTGCCACATTACAGACATGAGTAAGGAAGATGTTTAAAGCCACGGTATATCTGATGCTTTGTATGTTTGGTATAGCAGGCCAGGATTAGAAAGCTGACTCCCCCCACTTATGCCACAGATCTCCACAGTAGCATTTTATTGTCTCTCCCCAGGCATTTATATCATCACTCTGATATTTTTAAAATAAACCTTCTCCCCTGTCATACACCTTGTGCTCCCTGTTTTACAAATTACCTGTGGTTGAGAGTTGTGAAGCTTTAAAAATCTCAAAATATCCAGACAAGGTTTGATTTAGAATGAGAAACTCTCTTGGAGGACCTAAATCAAACAAACTACAAAACTTTATAAGGGTTATGTAAAGTGAACTTGTGGAAACTTCAATGACTTTTCTGTTCTCTAATCCTCTTTTTATTTCCAGGCGGAGCACGAGCGCCAGTATGTGCTGCCCCAAGACCACCACTTCCCTAAACCAATGAAGGAGTCCTACCTGACTGAACAGGTTTTTTCACCACTCCCTTTCACCCCCTCTGTCAAGGCCCATGTGAAAGGCAGCCCCCTGTACACTGACCTGAGGCTTACCAGCCTGTCAGATGGCAAGCACAGCCAGCCATCCTGGACAATTGAAGAGTATAAACACAATTCAGCACAGAAGGGAAAGCACCTCACAGCTCTGGACCTGAAGGTACCGAACTTATGTCAGACTTACAGGTGGATCACATTTTTTCATGTCTCTCTTAAAACAGTACTCATGGAAATCCTGAACACATTTTGTTTGCTGTAATCCTTCCTTGTCATTGGCACCGAATGGCTGAACTGTTTGTACAATTACAAAACAAACAGTGCAGCAGGCCTTTTATGAAGTAAGATATTATGACAGCAGCTGGATCATGTAAACAAAACAAGTCACATTCACAGTGGCGCATCAGTGTTTTAGTATCCCCTCAGCAGGTGTAATTTCTGCTGTGCCGACCGGTGGTCGGGTTTTCAGTACTGGAACAGTTGAAGCAGTTGTTCCCCCATCTGCGGGGAGCAGTAGTAACTAAATTGCGCTTGCTGCAACAAAATTCGGAAAAGGAGATGCCAAACTACACTAAGACAAGCCACATAATGGTGAGCTTTGTGCTTTACTGGAGGTGCTTTTCAAACACGGTGGTTTACTATTTAAAGAGAAAAGACCTTAAGGGTAGTTACTAACTGGTTGGTTTTGCGTTTCTGCATCTGGTTTGTTCGCTCATTACTGTTGCACACAGCCGTGTCCCAACTGTTTCTGCAAGATGTATCCAGGATTGTAAACAGAGCTAGTATTGCCTTCATCAGGCAGTATTTGCAAATAACATGTCACCTGTGTCATTTCTTGAAATGGGAAAACTGAACTTCTACCACATGACAGCTCAGTCCACTATGTCCGTTTCAAGTTCTGTGACCCGAATGCAGTTAAACTAGCAAATCATATTTTATTTGTATAGCACCAAATCACAACAAAGTCATCTCAGGACACTTTACAAAGTAAGGTCTAGACCTTACTGTTATCACTATTATTACAGAGGGAAAACCCAACAAATCCCCCTTGAGCAGCACTTGGCGACAGTGGGGAGGAAAAACTCCCTTTAACGGAA
>NW_018128279.1:307942-318310 GCF_001952655.1 Monopterus albus | reverse complement strand
GGAGTGGATAGAGGAGAGACAAAAGAAGAAAAGCAACAAGATACAACAATCAAACACTGGTCAGGTCGATGTGGCTGGTGACTGCTTATCAGAAACATAGAGGGCCAGGGCAACCTGCAGAAAGGTACAGGGAGAGAGGAGACACAGCAAAATAACCATATGTAATATTGTGGTAGATACAGTATGTTGATGTAACCATAATCACTCATAAAATAAAGTACCTCCCGCCCCACCATGTTTATATGTTCAGTGACTAATTTAGCCCTATATTTTGCTCAGTGTTTGTTCAGTAGGCTAACAGATTTTTAGGACTTTTCAGTTTTATCACACAGTTTAAAACATGTTAGAAAATCAATCCAAAAAATAATCAAATGTAATAACTTGGATCACTTTGGGGAAGTAATTAAAATAGTAGCAGGAGGGAAAATGTATCCACAAAACCAGGTGCAGTCGGAAAAGTCCAGTAGATGTGATTTTGTTTTTTTTATTAATAAGCTTTATTCAAAACGTACATAACTAACAAGGCAATATAACATTTTGCTAGTATGGCCGGGGCACCGGGGGATGTCAGGCCCAGATGGAGCAATTCCTACTGGCCTGAAATAGTAATAATAATAATTTAAAATGTATTTGTACATCACTTTTCTAAACATCAGTAACAGAGTGCTTCCCAAAATGACATCACATTTAAGATAGAACAAGCAAGAAAATAAAATATCAACAATTCTCCAGTCCACTTCAGTTTACTAACCAACTCCAGGTTCATGAAAATGCCAAAAAATAAAAACTGCCAAAGAGAGCGCTTTTCTTACACATGAGGTAACTCGTTCCACAGCTTAGGGGCTAAAATTTGAAAAGATAGTCACTTAGAAACTAACAAAAATAACTTATCTAAGAGATCACGATGACATATCATAATTTAAGACTTATGATATAACTCGGGGCTAGGCCATGCAATTTTTTTAAGTTATTAAAATAATCTCAAATTTAATTCTAAAATCCACAGGTAATCAGTGGAAAGAGGTCAGAACAGGTGTATTTTCATGCTGACGTGTGCTTATCAAGAGGTGAGCAGCAGCCTTTTGAATCAATTGAAAACAAACAAGAGAAGACTTATATATACCAATATATAATGCATTACCTTAGTCCAGTCTACTCTAAATCAAAGCATGAATAGCTATCTCCAGATCCTATTTTGACAAAAACAGCTTAACTTACATATCTCCTTGTGCCTGCCCCCAACTGTCAGTGGATCACCAGCTTTGTGATGGACAGGAAGCAGCAGGTGAGGTTGGTGAAAGCCACATTCAGCACCTGGTCAATCAGCACAGGCACCCCCCAGGGATGTGTGCTCTCCTCGCTGCTCTTCTCCCTCTACACCAATGACTGCACCTCAGAGGACCCCTCTGTTAAACTCCTGAAATTTGCAGATGACACAGTGGTCACTGGTCTCATCTGAGATGGTGATGAGTCAGCCTGAAGTGGACAACCAACATCATCACCAAGAAAGCACAGCAGAGGATGTACTTCCTGCGCCAGCTCAGGAAGTTCGACCTGTCCCAGGCTATAGAGGAATTATTGAGTCTGTTCTCTGCTCATTCATCACTGTCTGGTTTGGCTCAGCAACCAAAAAAGGACCGGAACAGACTCCAGCGACAGTCAGGACTGTAGAAAGAAAAGATCATCGGTGCCAGCCTGCCCTCCATGAAGGACCTGTACACCCTACAGATCAAAAGGAGGGCGGAGAGGATCACTGCAGACCCCTCACATCCTGGACACAATCTGTTTGAACTCCTCCCTCTGGACACTGTTACAGGTCAGTGCACGCCAAGACAAACAGGCACAAGGACAATTTCTTCTCCCAGGCTGTCACTGATGAACACTTAACCCAGGACTGTGTCACTGGACACAGCAATAACCCCGGTACAATAAGTTGTAAATGTAACCATTGTATATATCTGTGTGAAAGCTCGTCTACAACAATGTATATGGTATGTGCTCATATGGTGCCCAAATTAATCCTGTCAATTTAAGAAGGTGCTCCTAACAATAATTCATTATGTGTATAAAGATTTGTTATGTGTGTAAAGATGTGTGTCCACAGAGTTTCTCTATCTCCCATTCAAACCTCACCACCATGGGCAAGACCAAAGAGCTGTCAGAGGAAATCAGGTACAAGACTGTAGACCTGCACAAGGCTGGAATGGGCTACACGACCATCATCAAGGAGCTTGGTGAGAAGGAGACAACTGTTGGAGTGGCTATTAACAAAAGGAAGAAATGCAAACTAACCATCAGTCATCCTCGGTCTGGAGTGTTAGACCCAGTTCTTTAGTTGAAAGCGTGAGAAGTGAAGACAGAAAAGGACTGTATAAAATCAACAGAAATTTATTCAAAGTCTAGTCACATGTAGAGCATTACAGTGCTGGACTCAGAGAATCAGAGCTTCCACAGGAACTCCATCATCAAAGAGTGCTGGACCATTGTCTGTAGTTCCATTTATCTTTATCTGCCCCGGACAAAGGTTGGACTTACACGTCCAACGTGAGCAGGCCAGCCTCTGCTCATGTCAGCTACTAAATATGCAAATCAAATGGTGTGTGAACATTGTAATGCCAGGTGGTAGCTAACAGAAACACAAACATCTGCTCATCTTCAAAGGGCAGACATGCTGTCTATAAAAACCAACAAATGAACAGTAAATACCAGACATTTGGTTAACTTCAAAGCACAGACTTCCTGCATACACATTCTTTAACAAATAGGAGATGCTAAGCAGCTCTAACAGTCATCAATGCAATAGTGATACATAAAGAATAAATAAATATAAAAAAAGAAACTTAAGTTCATATGACTCAAATATTACAGGAGCTCCGTGCAAGATTTCACCTCACGGGGTAAGGATGATCATGAGAAAAGTGAGGGATCAGCCCAGAACTACATGGGAGGAGTCTGTGAATGATTTCAAGGCAGTTGGGACCACAGACACCAAACAAACCACTGGTAAAACAGTATGCCACTATGGATTGAAATCCTGTAGCACCCACAAGGTCCCGCTCCTCAAGAAGGCACATCTACAGGCCCATCTGAAGTTTGCCAATGAACATCTAAATGATTCAGAGGAGGATTGGGACAAAGTGCTGTGGTCAGATGAGACCAAAACTGAGCTCTTTGGCATCAACTTGACTCGCCGTGTTTGGAGGAAGAAAACTGCTGAATATGACCCTGGTGGTGATGGTGTTCCATCCCTACAGTCCAACACAGAGGTGGGAACATTATACTTTGGGACTGTTTCTCCGCTAAAGGTACAGGCCGACTTTGTTGCATTGAGGGGCCAATGGATGGGGCCATGTATTGTAAAATCTTGAATGAGAGCCTCCTTCCCTCAGCCAGGACACTGAAGATGGGTCATGGATGGCTCTTCCAGCATGACAATGACCCAAAACATACCGCCAAGGCAACAAAGGTGTGGCTCAAGAAGAAGCACATTAAGGTCATGGAGTGGCCTAGCCAGTCTTCAGACCTCAATCCTATAGAAAATCTGTAAAGAAGACTGGACCAAAATCCCTCCTGAGATGTGCACAAACCTAGTGACCAGCTGCAAGAAACATCTTACCTCTGTGCTTGCCAACAAGGGTTTCTCCACTAAGTACTAAGACATGTTTTGCTTGGGGATCAAATACTTAGTTTACTCACTGAAATGCAACTCAGTTTATAAGAGCTGAATATGCTGTGGAGCACAGATAATAGCATGTACTATCCAAAGTATAGGTGGAAGAGCTCATTAGATGCTGAAAAGATGCTGATTGGTGAGAAATTTATGAATTTTGAAATGTTACTGCATTTAAATATATAAAAGAGGAGCCAAATCAAAAAAGGGAAGAAGAAAAGCTGAAAAGAAAGAAGAAATGTTTAGAGACAGGACTGGAACAAAGAAAGGTGGAGGTAAGCAGGAACAAAGGAAGGAAGTAAAAAAGCAAAGAAAGTTGAAAAAGGAAATAAAATAGCAAGGAAAGATGGAAAGAAAAGAAATATAAAAGGGAAGGATGAAAGAAAGGTGAGAAAGGGTGGAGGACAGACAAAAGAGATATGAAACAAAGAATGGGAGGAATAAAGGAAATAAGGATGAAAGGAAAGAGGAATAAAAACATTCTACCAAGAAGGTCAATTTCTCTATTGTTATTGTTAGAAGTAGTGGAAAATATTACTACTGTTAGATATACTATTAATGAGAGTAGAGGTAGTGATTGAGCTAGTATAGGCAGGGATACTGCAGTAGTAACAGGTGAGGGCGCTTCATGGAGTAAAGAGACTCAGTTAACATAGATACTGACTGATGACATGTCAACGGAGTGACAATTACAATTACAAAAAAGGAAATTTTATTAAATTTATCTGTCTATATAGCACCTTACAACACCCAAGGGAGCTCAAAGTGCTTCACAACAAAATGTATAAAAATAAAAGCAGAACATGTTTAGACACATTAACTAATAAAAAAGAAAGCAAATTAAAATTACACAAATTTAAAACCAAGGTCTGTAAGCAACTATAAAACTCCTGTACATTAAAAATTTGTCAAAGTACAAACAGAATATAAAATCAGAAAGCCTGTAAGCACCTGTATAGCGCCACTGATATAAATTAAGTGCCAAAAGCCAGCCTAGGTGTGCCTTTAATTTAGACTTAAAAACCATTAACTCGGTTTTAGACCGAAGCTCAGGAGGCAGGGTATTCCAGAGTTTGGGGGCATATACGGCAAAAGAACAATCACCCCACTTTTTGTACCTTGCCTGCGGGACACCCAGAGACAAATGCTCAGAGGAACGCAGCACTCTGATGGAGGTATGAATAGTTAAAAGATCAGTCAAATATTATATTACTGCATTTGTTGCTGCTTAAAGTGCCTTAGATTTTGTGTTACTCATTTATCTACTTTATATTTAATTTGTATTTTGTGGCATTCATGTGGACAGCAAAGTAAGAATTTCATTGCACAGGGAAACACGCTTCCTGAGTGTGCATATGACAAATAAAGACTTTGAACTTGAACTAAAATAGGCTGGAGCAAGGCCATTAATGGCCTTGAACATGAACAATAGAACCTTAAAATCAATTCTAAACTGTACTGGAAGCCAGTGAAGAGACTAAAGGACAGGGGTGATGTGAGCATGTATCAACCTGTCTTGCAGTACTCAAAACCAAAAATACAAATTTTCTCACTATAATTTTCCCCAAAGCATTGTAATGATTTACCCAGTGACTTAGAGTGAATAGAGAGCACAAGCTATTACAATATAACAAACAATGAAAAAGTTCAAGCTATCAACATGACCCAAAATGTACTCTGCAACTTGCCACCAAGGTAAACTAGTTGGACCATACAAAAAAAACCTCTGTATAAACCGTATTCTAAAAGTTGCTTTATGAAGATAAATTAAACCCTGTCCCCCTTCCTCTTTAGGTAAAAATAAAATACTTTGTAGCACCCAGTGTAACTTATTCCCCTCTTGCAATTTCAAGAAGAGTCCCGCCAGAGGCGATGCCATAATACTGATGCTATCAAATTATTAATTATTATAGTTCACCCTCTATATGACATACAACTGTCATCATTTACCCAAACTACCCTCCATCCTTTCCATCATTTTCTGTTGAGTCTGCATGTTCTCCCTGTGCCTGTGCGGGTTCTCTCCGGGTACTCCAGCTTCCTCCGAAGTCCAAAGACATACAGCTTAGGTTGACTGGCTACTTTAAATTGGAGGAGGAGCATGGTGTGGGTGTGTGTGGTTGTTTGTCTACATGTCAGCCCTGTGATAGACTGGACCCTGCATACAACTGTATATACATACCTGATCTCAACCTTATTTGTAAAACTTTCTAGAGAAGGGTTTCATACTGTACCACCACTGTAAGATACACTGAACATGCAACCCTATTGAGGAATAAGCGGTGTAGATAATGTATGGATGGGCCTTGCCCTTCATATAGTGAAATTTATGGCTTGGGTGGAACTTGTCAACTGGTTTTCTGTTCATGGCACCTAAATATTTTCTGGTTGTTACCTGACTCTCCCTGTGTTCTGTTTGGTGCTGCTTGCTTCTGTTGATTGCCTACCAGTTGAGTACATGAGTTTTTATGTTCATCTGCCCCAATTTTGAATGATGGCTTTGAGTCCACACAGTGTGATACAAAACGTTGTAAGACAACCTGCTTAATCTGAAGCACTGAAGCTCACTAAGCACCAATACTGTGTACAATGCCTTGTAGTCTCTGAATCCGGCTTTATGGGGTTATGACCTTGTTAATATACTAATTAATGGCAGAATTGAACTGCTTGTGCTTTTACAGCATTGTGTACTCTATGAAAAAAATATTTGTGCTCTTGTTGTATTACTGTACAAATGCTCACCCTGCAAAAGCTACAAAACCCAGTCAGAAATAAACCCTTTAAACCTATAAGCTCCTAAAATGGTCCTTATGGCCCTTCCTGCCATTGGTCTTTATAAACCTTCCATCAACATCTCTGAAATCTGACCTGATTGTAGCAGGGATGGACAGAATAAGAGTGTAAGAGTTGCTGTCCTCCATGTTGAAAGCCAACCCAAAACTTTTATTTAAATTTGAGGAACAAAAATCAAAGAGTGAGGAGGGATGGAGGAGGGAGCCATGACAGAGGATGCATGAGACCATCCTACACACTCAAGTCTTTTACCAGAGACCTCCAACACTTTGTTGGAAATCTGCTGTAAATTACACACTGCAGCTAACTGAAATAATCTGAAACCACAACAGGTGTGGTGAGGGCAAGCATAAACCATGAGCCAGCCTTCAGACTGGCTTTGCCACATATGATTTGGAGTATATAAATGCATGCAAAATGCAATGAAGTATGTTCTTCTTCTATTGTTTCCTGATATGTTATTCTTGGTACCCTTTCCTCACAGTTACCACCATAACTTTATAGCTTCTCAGTTCCCAGATACACTGGGCAAGGCACCCTTGACTGTGCTGTTAACTCAGTGTTAACGTTTTGAAACAATGTGCATTTTTCAAACACAAACAAAAAACCTGAAAAGGGACCATATCTCTACTCTAACTCCACTTCTTCATAATCAGATGTCAGTAAATGCAAATCTGCAACTTTTCTCAAGCCTGTGCATCATCTTACTTAATGATCTCTGTCTCATCAGACCCAGGGGTCCCTAACCCCCAGCAACCTGGAATATTGGATGGAGGACATCTACACACCAGGCTATGACTCACTGCTCAAGAGGAAAGAGGCAGAGTTCAGGAGAGCTAAGGTGTGTAAGATTGGAGCACTGATTGCAGCTGCTGCCTGCACTGTGATCCTGGTCATTGTTGTTCCAATCTGCACCATGAAGTCATGAGAATATCAGGATGGAGGGGTCCAGTCTAATAAATGATAAACTCTTGCTGTTGTCCATTACTGTTTGTGGATTTGTGTGTGTCCTGGCAATATAAATGTGTTGGGACTTGACAATGTCACTTGGAGGTTTTTTGCTTTTAATGCAGTTATTTAACTTCTGGTGGTCTTCCTTACCAGTATAAAATGCTTCTGACAGGTAATGTGCTAACAGAAATGAGTTCAGTAAGTGCATAACTGTATATCCATTAGTTTAACGGTTGTAGTTTACTGTATTGTTCAGAACTGTGTGGTATGTTGGAAGCTCACTGATTTACTTGTCTGTCTTAAACAACTGCAGCAGTTGATCTCTGAACTAAACTGGATTTGCTTATTGTAGCCAATATATATTTTAATTTTTGTATAATTACTGTACAGTGTATTATGATTAGTTATTCTGAAAATCTGGTTGAATGTGAGAATTTATCTTCACCAGTAACAGCAAGCATTTAATGAAATTTGTGCATATTTTTTTCTAGATAGAAGTATATTGAAGTACTTTAGTTAACAATAGATATACTGTATTTATACTGTATATAGAATGCAGATAGAGTATAACTACACAGCCAAGCTTAAGATATTAACATACTCTTTTCATAGCCTGGTATGCCTTTGTTTTGGTTCAGTAGAAAATAACAAACTTAGGTTAGCCTATTTATAACCCAGTGCGTGTTAAAAAGTAAGTTGTTATTTTTCTTATTGTCAACAAATCCCCGTCATGTGTTAGTTCATCCTTTCCATACTCTCTGGCTTCATTACTGACCTGAGGCACATCCCCAAGCCCACTGTTTGTAAATCTTTGCACATAAAACACAAATATAAGATTACATCTCTAAAGTTCAGCAATTTTATAGAACAGCGGGAGTTTTAAGTTGATATTACTTAAACAGGGCACATTTACATAAATACATTCTGTGACTGTAGTATTTCTGGCAGTATATGAAATTAAGAAAATGGGGTGGAAAAAGTTTGTATTGCCATAGTAATGAATGAACATGACAACTAGTGCTATTATGCGGTTCACCAGCAACAGCAACATTGTAGTGCTGCCAGAATGCTCTGGAACAACACTCCACCACTTTTTTATTTCTCCAAGAGGAAAAAGAACAGGCCTCCTGGCATAATCTGGTTAGAATTCATAATGCTGCATTATTGTGAGTGCTTGAAGATCCAGTTATTAGTAGAGTACAAAATGGACTGCTCTAAGTTGTGATAATAAAATTTAAGGTGTGGTGACTGATTCACAATGTTACTCCAGTGGACAACTGGCACCTGCGAGTGTGTTTTGTCCAACCACATACTGTATATGATGACATGGATGGTTCAGACACAGTTTAGCATCGACTACAGACTCCATTTACAAAAGTGACAGAATAAAACTCAGATCATCCAGACTGACAAACTAGAGCATGATCTCCAGGAAGGGCTGTGGAGACAAACACCAGATGTGATGATCAGCAGCAGAAACAGACGTTACATTTAATTTCAGTGATGCTGGGATTTAAACAGACTGTATTACCTGTGTACCTGTCAGTGATCAGCTGTAGGTCTGTATGACACAAGCAGGGTACAGGATGGCCAAACTTTGGCACATGCTGACTAGTCGCAGCCCTGTGCACAGCTGATGTGTTCACTGTTGCTGGTTGACATGTAAACCAACATGAAGCAGGAGGAGCTCAGTGAAGAGTCAGTACGTTTTGGAGTCAGTTTAACACTGGAGGGGAGAGCATCTATGTTCTTATAGATTTAGGAGGCATTTGATGACTGGTCATGACAAATAGTGGGGGGAGGTGGGTGGACAAATGTCCATTTTTCATCTTTTGGGAGGACACTGTCCCCTGTGGAGATTGTACCCTGGTTCTGGCTACAACATTCACCCTGTGACAAACGGCTCCTTATTCATTGTTATTCTGCCACACCAGAAAATAAAGTCAGTCTAACATTAGATGGTGTGAGCAATTATAGTTGCCACGGAAAAGTGTTTACATGGCTCTCAAAACAGGCTACAACTTAACCGTCTGTGTGCACACACCTGCATCGTGGGTGTGCTCCGGTATTTCATGAAATAGTACTACACCTCTGATATTCACCAAAGCTAAATGACAGCAAAGAATCATTTCTCCTGCATCATACACTGTAGGCTATTGAGCATAACCTTGTTCCAAGGCTTCTTCTCCAATACTCTTTGTTTTTTAAGGCATCACACATCAAAATTAAACCACCATGTCTGCTTTGCACTCAAATGCTCATCTTAAAATCCATTATTCCCAGTAGGAGCGCTTTGTCCATCTTGACTGTGACCATTTTGTTCCTGTTTTCACTGAGTAAAGTATGAATCCGTGAGCAACAGCTCAGCTGTTTGCCTGCAGCAAAACATCCAGGTCTGCAAAGTGATGCAGGACTTGTCTAAAGTGAATATCAATGGCACCTGCAGGATTATATTTCATAGTACACACAAGAACTGCCTTTGGCAGCATAAATCTTGTTTTAATGAGAAACCTGTATCATTACAACAAGATACTTTGCTCGTTTTTACAAGACTTTCAAGTTAAAACATTTTTCATGCTATTATGACATTCTGTATTTTTTGTAATAACATGACCGCTGCACATCTTGGAGTGAGTGCAGCGTGCACATTGTCTTTGAGCAGCACCTCCATAGTGTTATACTATGGAGGTAATAATAGTGATAAAAGTAAGGTCTAGACCTTACTTTGTAAAGTGTCCTGAGATGACTTTTGTTGTGATTTGGCGCTATATAAATAAAATTTGATTTGATTTGATTTGATTTATACATACATACATACATACTGTTGGGTAAAATTATTAACAAAGTCATACTTTAAGGTTGATTCTAACATTTGATTGAATTAAGAACTTAGTTAGTAGAAGATTGACACTATGTTTGTTGATTAGTTAACCTGTTTGTTTACTTTGTGTATG
>NW_018128279.1:303272-307546 GCF_001952655.1 Monopterus albus | reverse complement strand
GAACAGCACGAGAGGACCAGACCAGCCTACAATGGCACATTTGAAATTGTATAAAATCAACTGAGTTGAGGAGGATAGCGTTCCCTCTCGTCCTGAAGACCAGTTGAATGGTTTTGCTGTTGAGGTCAGGGCTTCAGATAGAGACGGAACCCAGAGCTCTGTAAATTGCTTTGTTCGAAGGTCCATTCAGTTATGATAATAAATGTTTGAAAGGTGATATTTGACTCTGATTATTCTTCATAAAAGAACACACTGCAATTTGATGACCCCGACGTGATGGATCAGGTTGGGATTGGCTGTGACGTCTGAAGAAATAATCCTACTACATATGGCCAGAAAAAATGAGAGGTAAGCAGACACCCTTTGATTAAAAGTTCTGCACAATGAATACTCTAAATTCAGTAGTATCATTATTTGACAGATGTCAGTAAATTCGACTTTCGAATAAAGCAATAAAAGTTGTTTAATAGGGAAGAGGTTGAAAGTCCGTTCAGTATAAAAATATTGATAAAATTGGTAAGTCGGAATTTCGTCCAGGTAGTATATTAGTCCTGGTAAAATAGGGAAGAGGTTAAGAGTCCATTCAAGTACATAAGTCTTGATAAAATTGGTTTAGGTCGTCCTTTTCAGGTATAAAGTCCTGAATAAAATAGATTGTGGTTGCAACAGGTCCTCTAGAGAATTTTGGGTTGAAAGGCCCCCAGAGCTTATGAGTTGAATTTACAATCAACTTGTAAGTAAGTTGAATTTACAATCAACTTGAAAGTAGAAACTTTCGAGATTAATTAAAGTAGTCAGTTTTGATATTTGACATTGATATAAAAAGCCGGTAAAAATTTGTATATATTAAATGTTGTATGTCTGTGAGTTATTGCAATGTGTTAAAAAATTGTGGATGTCTACATGTAGTGTTTTAATCACATAGTCTCACACCTAGAGTCAGAAAATAAGTGTCCTACTGTTTTGATTTGGTGTTTATAAGAGACATAAAATCCACGATAAGTGGATACCCACCAATTAGAAAGGTTGTCTCCAAATTTAAAGTACTGAATAAAAATAAGATTGAGGAGAGGTTCCAGACAGAAATGTTCACATAAGGAACACGATCCCAATCATGTAAAGAGTAAAAGATAAAAACTAGTAAGGACACAGGGATAGATTTGTTGTTTTAATTGTGGGAGTTTTTCCAGGAGAGAGATAAATTAAAAAACACACGATCTTGTCCTCTGTATATTGGGTTGGTGAAGCTTGACTTTAGTGCGTGAATTAAAAGATTTGGTAAGACTGGGAATTAACCCCCAGTGCGAGACCGCACTTGGCCTAGAAGCTTGTCTCGTAGGTCTGCCAGATTGACCAACGGAGTCATTCACACACTGAGTCAAGGGGAGTATATTGATAACTTAGAACCATAATTTGACATCATAGTCTAAAAAAATGGAGGGAGAATTTAATAGACAAATTGAGGAAACTATTGGCAGTTGGTGGATAAAAATAAAACGTGGCAGGAAAATTGCAAGGTGGTGCTATGAATGTGCACAAGAGAAATGACCGACCCGACTTTGGATTCTAAGCTCTGACTGACTGTACCTGGTGGCCACAATGACTGACTTGAAACTGTGACTATCTCCTTTGGCCAATAACATATATATTGAATTGCAGGAGGAGCAATTCTCCCCGAATTCATGTGGGAGACCAACTAACTTGCTTTATTCCACAGCCAGGAGGAAGTGCTGCTGTTATTATAATGTAAAACTAACACTATGACTATGCATGTCATCTACAACCTGCAAGGTTAGTGGGAAGAGAGAGTGGCACTCTTAAAGCACAACTGAGGAAAACAGGGGAAGGGAAAAAAAAGGATTTATTGTCTACCATTAGTACTCCTGCACATGTTTGTAATTCCCACAGCATTGACCTTTTGAATTAATGTATGGCAGACCTTACATTATTTCACAATTAAAACCCCCAGTTTGGGGGTCACAGCCCCCAGTGTTCCTATTACCACAGGGACCACTTGTGCCTTCACCTTCCACATCTTTTCTAGCTCTTCTTTCAGCCCTTGGTATTTCTCAAGCTTCTCATGTTCCTTCTTCCTGATGTTGCTATCGCTTGGGATTGCTACATCTATCACTATGGCCTTCTTCCTCTGTTTGTCCACCACTACTATGTCCAGGTGGTTGGCCATTACCAGTTTGTCAGTTTGTATCTTGAAGTCCCACAGAATTCTGTACAAAAGGCTCCTGCTCACCTTTTATTATTGTTTGCCGGCAAGTGTTGATCTGTGCAGTCCGTTCATTCCCGACTGGAATCCAGCTCAGAATTCAGCCAGTTCTGAAGGTCACAGCACCAAGTTGTTATACCCCAGTTCTTTTATTGG
This sequence comes from Monopterus albus, assembly GCF_001952655.1. Lineage (NCBI taxonomy): Eukaryota > Metazoa > Chordata > Actinopteri > Synbranchiformes > Synbranchidae > Monopterus > Monopterus albus. Next base: position 305,169 of record NW_018128279.1, on the reverse strand, counting down.
ACAGATCTGAGTAAGGAAAGAGTCCATCTTTCTTGATTTTAGTGCTGGTTTATTTAAAAAATATATATGAATAAAGATTACAGAACACAATCCGGGTTGTTCCTTCCTTCAGAAACACACACACTCTGGTTGCTGGGGAGAGGAGATCCCGGGAAACACAGAGCCTAATACATTTATCAGTTTTTGGGCTAACCCCTTACACAGATGAAGTCCATTCAGTAGACTCCATCTCTTATCTAGAGCTCCACAGGCTTGGAGTAGCTGCATGTTACCTAGTCATAACAAAATGAGGTACAGTAGCTCGATGTGTGTGGATGTTATGTGGTGTGTAACTAAAACAATCATTCAGACATAAATCTAACACAAATTTAATACAAGAAAACAATTGGCGCCAAGGTACACTTATCAGAATCAACATTGTCTTCTAACCTTGAAGCAAAGCAGACTAGAGCAGACTTTGAATCTTACTAAATTGCATTACTAACACATTAAAGTCTAATAATTATCTAATTTATTAATTTCTAACAATAGCTCCTTCAGTTCAGATGGCTCTCTCTTATCAACACCCTCCCATACCAACATTCCACACAATGACCAATGTCTCTGACCCATTAAACGAAAGGAAACAAAGCCAAATGAAAGAGGGAGCACAGTTTGGAGATGGAGAGAAGGACAAACAGCACAGCTGCCTGCCAGAGGCTGGAGATAAATCATTCATATTTAAATGAAGTGGTCATGGCAACTCACAGCTCTCAGGAGAGAGATATAAAAGACACTGCCTGTCACTCAAGGTGTGAACTCCAGGATGATTTATGGCCTTGATGAGTCATGCTTTTGAATCTACATTCTGCCCCTTTTTGACACGTTGCTCCCGCCCACAACTGACTCACCCACTCATACTGTTATCCGGACAATATTATTTTACCTGTGTGTAGGTGTCTACAATAAAATCACATCTGGCATCAATAAAGCTGAGGTTTCTCGTGGGAACAAGTTAGCCATCGTGTTTTCATATTATCTTCAAAGGGTTATATGAGGCTCTCCTTAGGAACAGGTCTGACCCAAAGCGCCACTGCAAACTAAGCATGACACACCAAAGGGGTTTTATTAGGACTGGCCAGAAGCAAAGCCAGCAGCGCCCCTTGCATCTCATGCTGGGCTGTGGTGTGTATTTTAAAAGGAAATATTGGATTTTTTTGTTATTATATTCGATTCATTAGATCCTTTTTTTTCAGATTATTAAGACATTATTAAACCTAGATAGGAAATTCACAAAGTATTCTTTGAAACATCTGCCAAATGACTTTTTGCCAATTAGTTTTACTTAATCAGAATCAAAATCTGCTTTATTGGCCAAGGAATTTGACTCTGGTACATTGGCTCTCAATGTGTATGTACATATCCTCATGTATGGCAGTAGGGCAAGTAAAAAATATAGGCTGAGAGAGCAGAAGTAAGTACATATACTATGGAAGGTGCCAGGAGTGAACAAGATATTGACTCACTGATCCACACCACTAGGATCTACAGCAAGAACATCGGAATGTCATTCAGTAAACAATATAGGCTGAGAGAACAGAAGTAAGTGCATATACAAAAAAAAAATTCTCCACTCACCCCCCACTTTGGGGCGGTCTTGTATGTCTTCCTTCCTCGGGTCCTCTACCAGAGGCCTGGGAGCTTGAGGGTCCTGCACAGTATCTTAGCTGATCCTAGCACTGCACTCTTGTGGACAGAGATCTCAGATGTTGTTCCTGGAATCTGTTGGAGCCACTCTCCCAGTTTGGGGGTCACAGCCCCCAGTGTTCCTGTTACCACGGGGACCACTTGTGCCTTCACCTTCCACATCTTTTCTAGCTCTTCTTTCAGCCCTTGGTATTTCTCGAGCTTCTCATGT
>NW_018128279.1:301252-302133 GCF_001952655.1 Monopterus albus | reverse complement strand
TGTCTGCCATTGTGATGGTTACTGGGTCTTGTGCAGGGAGGGTGCTGTGGTCTGCTCTTAGGTCCACCAGCCACTGGGCATTGTTGTTGTGTGATGCGTCCTTCTCCCATATGCTCTTCCAGAACTGTTCAGTCTCCAGCCTTGGTGGGTCTGCTCTCATGTTATTACCCTGCCACTGAGAGTACACCTTGGATATATAGGGCAGGCCAGGTTCTACCATACCAGGACCCCAGGTGCAGGCAGTGTAAAGAGGCCCCTGAGACAATCCAGCACATAACAGCAGGGTGCAAGATGCTAGCAGGCAGGGCATACATGGAATGCCATAACCAGGTGGCTGCAATAGTGTACAGAAACATCTGTGTAAAGTACAGGCTGGAAGTCCCAAAGTCAAAATGGGATACACCTCCAAAGGTGGTTGAGAATGACCAAGCTAAGGTCCTGTGGGACTTCAAGATACAAACTGACAAACTGGTAATGGCCAACCACCTGGACATAGTAGTGGTGGACAAACAGAAGAAGAAGGCCATAGTGATAGATGTAGCAATCCCAAGCAATAGCAACATCAGGATAAAGGAACATGAGAAGCTCGAGAAATACCAAGGGCTGAAAGAAGAGCTAGAAAAGATGTGGAAGGTGAAGGCACAAGTGGTCCCTGTGGTAATAGGAACACTGGGGGCTGTGACCCCCAAACTGGGAGAGTGGCTCCAACAGATCCCAGGAACAACATCTGAGATCTCTGTCCAGACGAATGCAGTGCTAGGAACAGCTAAGATACTGCGCAGGACCCTCAAGCTCCCAGGCCTCTGGTAGAGGACCCGAGCTTGAAGAATTGAAGGAAGGAATAAGGCCACCCCGAAGTAGGGCGAGTCAGGACTTTTTAA
>NW_018128279.1:300358-301072 GCF_001952655.1 Monopterus albus | reverse complement strand
TGGTGGTTGCTGCTTTCCTTGCGGCCTCTTCATGGTTCCAATTTGCCTGCGGGATCCCAAGGTACTTGTAGCTATCCTCAACATCTGCTATGTTGCCTTCTGGTAGTACAATCCCCTCGGTTATGACTACCTTCCCTCTTCTCGTTACCATTCGGCCACACTTATCCAGTCCGAATGACATTCCGATGTCCTGGCTGTAGATCCTAGTGGTGTGGATCAGTGAGTCGATGTCTCGTTCACTCCTGGCATACAGCTTGATGTCATCCATGTAGAGGAGGTGGCTGATGGTTGCTCCATTCCGTAGTCGGTATCCGTAACCACTCTTGGTGATGATCTGGCTGAGGGGGTTCAGGCCTATGCAGAACAGCAGCAGGGACAGAGCATCTCCTTGGTAGATACCACACTTGATGTTGACTTGTGCAATTGGCTTGAAGTTGGCCTCTAGGGTTGTTTTCCACATTCCCATTGAGTTCTTGATGAACGCTCTTAGAGTCCTGTCGATGTTGTACAGTTCCAAGCATTCCAGGATCCATGTGTGAGGCATTGAGTCATAGGCTTTTCAGGCAGTGCAGAGGTTGGTATGCCTAGTCTTGCAGTCTCTAGTGACTACTTTATCAACCAGTAGCTGGTGCTTTGCTCCTCTGGTGTTGCTATCAATTCCTTTCTGGGCGCTGCCTGCTCATCTTAGCTGCTATGATGCCTGACAGGAGCTTC
>NW_018128279.1:295973-299299 GCF_001952655.1 Monopterus albus | reverse complement strand
CACACACACACACACAGTCTAGATGCAGTTGATGGATTTATATGTGCAATGTACACCTACAGGTATACATTGCACTGAGGGTTATTGACCAGTAATACTGTCATGGGTTAAGTGTTCATCAGAGCAACAGCCCAGGAGAAGAAACTGTCCTTGTATCTGGTTGTTTTGTTGTACAGTGACCAGTAACGCCGTCCAGAGGTGAGAAGTTAAAACAGATTGTGTCCAGGGTGTGAGGGGTCTGCAGAAATCTTTTCCACCCTCCTTTTGACCCATGAGGTGTACAGGTTCCCCATGGAGGGCAGGCTTTCTCTGCAGGGTCCATCTCATGTCCACAGCAGACACACTGAGGTTGATCTCACCCAGTGGAACTGTGAGCCTGGAACTGGGGATGGGGGAGGGGTTGGACTCCTCAAAGCGGGTGTAAAATGTGTTCAGGGCATCAGGGAGAGACGGATCCCGAGGGCATTCAACATCTGTCTTACTGTAGTCTGTGATGGCTTTAATGCCCTGCCACATATTTGTTATGGTTGCTCACAGAAGTGAGTGGATAAACTGGACTCAGGAGTCAGCACTCTCGGTTCAAGGTAAGGGATTTATTAGTTTTGCAGCTAGTGAGGCAGGATGGTTCAGACTCTCAGGGTTGGTGAGAAGCAGTGAGTGGGAACTTGTCTGTTCACAAGAGGCGTAGAGCAGTCAATGTGTAGCAGCGATAAGGAGAGGAGGATGTGGCAGGTTGCAGTCTCAGGTCTTAATAGCAGGACGGGTAAGAACAGCATGGTGTAGCTTGGAAGCGGTGGTCTGAGGCAGCAGGTTCTGATGACAGGGAGGACAGGACAGAGTGAGTGAAGCCGAAGGATGGCAGTCTGACTGACCTGAGAGCTGAGGAGCAGATAGCCAGTCCCAGGAGACGAGGAGAATGTAACAGGTGAATAGAGGAGACTCAGGAACGGGTGGTCAGAGATCTTTGTAAATGCAGGATGGGTTCCAGTAATAGGAGCCAAAGTGTTGTAGCATAATTCTGCAACAAACTGGCACCGTGGAAGCCTCTGCCCAGCCCTTAAGTAAGCTGTGGCTGATGGTCAATTGATCACAGCTGTGGAGGTCAGCACAGGTGTATGCCATGCCCGAGACAAATTACCTGCCAAAAGAAGAGGGAGAGAGAGAGCGGGAGGGAGAGAGGGACATGTGGAGCAGAGCAAGCCTGACAATATTCTGAGGTGATGATTTTACCGAGTAAGCAAAGTGATGGAGGAGGGATTCTACAGCCCAAGATGGTGGAGAGTTTCTCTGTAACTGCTATCCAGAGGGCATGAATTAGTTGGCAGGTCCATATGGCATGAAAATAACTGTCAGTGCGATCTAGAATGCACTATGAGCAGATGTCTGTGTCAGTGAAACCCATTTTGAACATTTTACTTTGTGTAATATGGGTCCTGTAGATGGTCTTGTATTGTATAAGTTGTAAGTTTACATTGCTGGTCATAGAAAAGATGTTACTGCAAATTTCTGTCCAGAAGTCGGAGCTGACGAAGAGAGCAAGTGGTGACAGAGTGAAACTGCAAGGAACTGAACTGATTAAAGGACAATGGACTTGGACATTATATTTTCATATATTCATACTGTACATGATTCATGCATAGTATCTTGTCATTCATATATTCACTACTTAATTGTCACTGAGTATTTTCATATTCTCAGCTCATCTCTCAGCAAAAGATTTTTGGCTAGAGCTTTGATACAAGTAGTTTAGTTACATTACAAATGTCTTGTGTTACAGTTATGTTATATTTTGAATTCAGTTTCAGGATTTACACTACATCTGGTTCCTACCATCAGGTTCACTGCAGGCCTTGTTGGTGATCGCCCAAAAAAAAGATGGTTTTCCCCGACATTCGTCATCATTGGGGTTTTTTACGTCTCAAAAAGAAAGGAATGGGGATGGGGGTCATCCAGAAATTTTGCCCACCGGGGTTTTGTCTGGATGTGGAGTGAACAGAGTTGTAGCAGAATTGAAGCTGTTTGTTTTACAGTACAGACGTGTGTGTCACTGAAACTGTGGTGTTATGTGGGGGAAAGAGGATCACCTGGTCAGTTATTCTTTCTTTTCTATGCCACAGAGTACAACACAGGACACGGCGCCCCTGGTGGTTGTACAGGGAGGAATTTTGAATACAGCATTAGTAAAGCTGACAGACTTACAGAACAGACTTATCTAAATGAGTTAAAATCTGGCTGTTTAGACCAGTTCACATCTCCAGTTGTCAGTACATGTGCCTCTGCCTCTCTCGCAGAGGAAGAAGATAGACACGGTTGTGATGTACCAGCAATGTTTCACGAGAGTGATTCCAGCTGGGATGGCACAGTGCATGATTTGTCATCACAACGTATGCAGAGAGGACAAGGGAACATCCATGATTGTTTTGACATTCCCTCACACCAGCTGCCATTGCTACAGTCCATCTCACCTCAGGGAGGGATAACACAGTATTACACTCCCTTTAGCCTTCAAGACATGAGCATGGTTATATCCCAGCTACCTGACATTGAGAGAGGAGGTGCACTGTGGATTAAGGCATTTTTAGGTGCTTGTGCAGGATTTGTGCCTGCACTTGGAGATTTCCGTAGTGTTTTCACAGCCTGTACGTCTCTGAGCATGTTGCGGGAGATAGAATTAATGGCAAATACTATTGGGGATCATGATAATGTTGCTCTCCACACTGAAGTTCATCGCCTCTGGCCGGTGATATGCCACAAATTCCCAGTACAGGTGCGCTCTGTTGAGCTGTGTAGAATTCCACCTCAAGAGGGTGACAGAGGCAGTCAGTATTTGCTCAGAGTGCATGAACTTTGGCAGAACCACAGTGGTGATGACCCAGCCATCAGTGACACTATGGGGGTGCTGTTTCGCAGTGCTGTGGAGGCTTCTCTCCCAGCATTTACAGTGGTGTGAAAAAGTGTTTGCCCCCTTACTGATTTCTTATCTTTTTGCATGTTTGTCACACTGTGTTGCTTTAATGTGTGTCTGCTGCCTGTATTCTTTTTTGAGTAGGGAGTAGTTTAACTCTCACCAGTCAGATACAGACTGGAAGTCAGTGCTGGCCGGAGTTGTATGCTCCACCTCTTGCCCTGTGTGTCTCTGTGACGTAAATGTGCACAGAGACACAGAGGAGGGAGAGAGTTAAGATTAGGGCAGTAGGATAGGATGTAAATTTAAAGAGTTTTCTACATTTGTAGAGTCAAGTCTAAAATAGTAGCTTTAAACTGTTGCTGAACTGCATTTTTAGTGTCTCATTGGCACATGGGTAATGATAAGGAAGTAAATCTGA
>NW_018128279.1:281349-290078 GCF_001952655.1 Monopterus albus | reverse complement strand
CCAGCCCGGCCTCGGAGGGCTGGTGGGAGACGTCGACTGACTGGGGCTGACTGACTTGGGACTGGCAACCAATGACCTGACTGACTGGTGCTCTGATAACCTTCTTAGGCTTTACTCATTCCATTGCAAGAGTCTCTGTTCCCTGATCTCTGTTCTCTGTTTCCTAACTACAAGATTATCTGTTTAAATGCTACTCTATTTAGAATAATTGTAATATTAAATGATCCTTTAAATTGTAGTGGTTTGTCTGAATTAATTTAGTTTGTATCTCACTCTTGCCACGACAAGACAACCAAGGTTCACACCAGATGGTCAGCCCAAGTGTAGGGGCATAGGTCATATAGGCAGAAAATGCCCACAGGCAAACCAAGGACAGAATGAGATGACAACCAGTCCACATGCAGTGCCAGAAAACTTGCACCCTTGGTGGTCCTGAGCCAGACCACTCGAGGGGGAAGCAGTTGACTCACTCAGTGAAACACTAGATAGAAAGGAAATTTTAGAGCAGGCAGTAGGAGAATGCAAGACTGTTGAAGTGAAACTGCAAGGCCTGCTTGACACTGGTAGCCAGGTCAGTACAATCTCTGAGAGTTTCTTCTTGTCTGATGATCCCAGAATGAGGATTTCTCATAGTCAAAGATTCTGCTCACTCATCCACAATGCCATGTCTCATAGGGATGAACATTATCAAAAAATGCAGTGAGCTAGTGCACACTGAGTTTGACACTACACTTCAGAGTAAACTTGACTCAAACTGGAGGGAGGCCTTTCATCATCTGCAGACAGTAAAGATGGCAGACAAGTTCTCTTTTGCTTGAGTTGCTGGAAAGGAGGTGGTCCATGTGCCAGCCTCATCAGCTGCTACAGTCATGGCCAGGGGACTCAGGACTGTGAGGAAGAATGGTCCTTCACTGCTGCTAGAGCTTGTAAGTGCACAGTTACCCGGAGGTCTAGTTGTTGTCCCCACCATAGTAACATCTGAGAGTCACATTTTCCCAGTCCAAATCATGAACCTGTCGGATGAAGACATCTGGCTCAAGCCAAGAACTAGGCTAGGGGTTTTGTCTCATTTAGACAGTGTAAGGAGTGATGAGCTCTGTGAAGTACAGTTCCAGAGAATTGCAGCAGACACAGATCAAGTGAGCATCACCCAGCATCCGGATCCACCGATCAATGTACAGTTCATCCTAGAAAAGCTTAATGTAGGTGGTACCTCAGAGCAGCAAGCTCAGCCAGCCTTATTGCTGGAGAAGTAGTCTTTTGTGTTTGCCACTGAAGATGAGGATTTGGGTTACACTGACAAAGTGCAACATGAGATACATCTAACAGATGACATACCCGTGACCCAGCTGTACAGATGAATCCCACCCACACAGTACAGTGAAGTCAGAGAACACATTGGTAAGCTGTTAAAAAAGGGGGTGATCAAAGAAAGCTCCAGCTCCTATGCTTCACCAATAATGCTGGTGAGGAAGGTCGATGGTAGTCTGAGGCTATGTGTTAATTTTAGAAAACTCAATGCAAAGACAAGATAGGATGCATTCCCTCTTCCCTGGATTGATGAGAGTTTTGATGCACTGAGAGGAGCTAAATTCTTCTCCACAGTAGATCTAGCAAGCGGGTACCACCAAGTGGCCATGCACGAGAGAGATAGGCCCAAGACAGCATTCACTACACCATTTGGCCTATATGAGTATGTCAGAATGCCTTTTGGAGTATGTATTGGGCCTGCTGCATTTCAGAGGCTGATGCAGGTTACTATGAGTGACCTCATTTTTCAGATATTCCTGGTTTACCTAGATGATATTTTGGTGTTTTTAGAGACATTTGAAGAGCACCTGGAAAGGCTGGAGACTATGCTGAAGCGACTGGCAGAAACTGGCCTTAAGATTAAGTTGCAAAAGTGTGCTTTTCTTCAGGAGTCAGTAAAGTTTTTGGGACACCAGGTGTCAGCAGAGGGTGTAGGGACAGATCCCTCTAAGGTCTCTGCTGTCCAAAGTTGGAAGACCCCAACCATAGTTAAAGAGCTCCAGTCATTTTTAGGCTTCTGTAGTTATTATAGGAGGTTCATTCAAGGGTTCTCACAGATTGCAGGTCCACTACATGACCTCGTTAATAGAGGACTAGGTGTAAAGGGAACAAAAAAGGCCGGTCCCCTGTTAAGTAATATGTGGACTTCTTTGAGTGTGAGTTTGCTTTTGAGCAGTTGAAGGAAAAACTTACCTCGGCTCCCATTTTGGGATTTGCTGATTTCACGCAGCCTTTCATAGTTGAAACAGACACAAGTCAGCATGGTTTGGGTGCTGTATTGTCACAGCAGCAGGGCAGCACTAAGCGAGTCATTGCTTATGCTAGTCGTAGACTATGCCAGGCTGAGAAGAATGACCGTAACTACAGCAGCATGAAGCTAGAGCTGCTTGCCTTAAAGTGGGCAGGAGCTGAGACGTTTAGAGGCTACCTGTTCCCAGGTCTGTGCAAGAAGAAGATCAACTGCTGGAGATCGCAAATGACGGCGGCCTTAAAAGTATGTTCGAGACAACAACTCTGTCGGTGTTCTGGATTAAAGTCATGACAGAATACCCTGAGATCGCCACCACAGCACTGAAAACTGTGTTACGAGGAAGCTGCGGTCCGCAGTGATAAAAAGGTTGAGGACCACTGCACTACATGACCTAGTTAATAGAGGACTAGGTGTAAAGGGAACAAAAAAGGCCGTTCCCCTGTTAAGTACTATGTGGACTTCTGAATGTGAGCTCGCTTTTGAGCAGTTGAAGGAAAAACTTACCTCGGCTCCCATTTTGGGATTTGCTGATTTCACACAGCCTTTCATAGTTGAAACAGACGCAAGTCAGCATGGTTTGGGTGCTGTATTGTCATAGCAGCAGGGCAGCACTAAGCAAGTCATTGCTTATGCTAGTCGTAGACTACACCAGGCTGAGAAGAATGGCCGTAACTACAGCAGCATGAAACTAGAGCTACTCGCCTTAACTATGGAAATAATTCCATCATTATTTACTTCAGTGCCATTTGCCAACACAGTGGAAGGAGGCCACCTTAACTTTACTCCAACACAAATCGATAATCTTGTTGATAGTACTGCAGCCTCCCTGTGTAATACACCTGATACTGTTGCCCCTCTGAAAAGGAAGGCAGTGAAACAGAGGAGGCCCCATGATACAGCTTGCAGCTGCACTTCCTCAAGCAGGCATCACGAAAACTGGAAGGGAGGTGGCGCTCCACTACGTCAGAAGAGTTTTTCATAGCCTGGAAAGATAGTTTAATAACATAATACCGACTGTGTGGGAAATAAGGATGGGAACCTGGCTATGAAGTTCCCCAAGTCATTATTTATCCATTCATCCATCCAGCATCATCTGCTTTATCCAAGGCCGGGTCGCAGGGGCAGTAGTCCGAGCAGAGCCTCCCAGACTTCCCTCTCCCCACACACCTCCTCTAGCTCCTCAGGAGGAACCCCATGGCATTCCCAGGCCAGCTGGGAGACATAGTCTCTCCAACGTGTCCTGGGTCTGCCCTGAGGCCTTATCCCGGAGGGACATGCCCGGAATACCTCCCCAGGGATGCATCCAGGGGGCATCCTAAACAGGTGCCCGAGCCACCTCAACTGGTTCCACTCAACGTGGAGGAGCAGTGGCTCTACTCTGAGCTCCTCACAGGAGACTGAGCTCCACACCCTATCCCTAAGGGCGCACCCAGCCACTCTCTGGAGGAAACTCATTTCTGCCGCTTGTATCTGCAGTCTCATTCTTTTGGTCATGATCCAAAGTTCATGGCTATAGGTGAGGGTAGGAATGTAGCTCAACTGGTAAATTGAGAGCTTCGTCTTACAACTCAGTTCCTTGTTCACCACAACGGACCGGTACAGAGACCGCATTACTGCGGACGCTGTCAACCTGCTGCTCCATATTTCTCTCACTCGTGAACAAGACCCTGAGACTCTTAAACTCCTCCACTTGAGGGAGCAACTCGCCACAAACCATTTAAAAACTCTATGAGATCAATTTTATTGCTATGGTACAACCAGAAACCTGACTGAAATATATCAAGTACATCATTTGTTTGCAAGAATGGTTGATTTGGTAAAAATTATTTTCTCAATAATCTTAACCATGAAGGGAACATTTGAGATGGGCCTGTAGTTACTGAAGTGTCTAGGTTTCTCTTTTTCAGTAGGGGCCCTATAACTGCAGTTTTTAAAGATGTCTGATAGAAGTTAATCATTTACAGTACAACAACAATCAGCAGCCAAGGAGCTGAAAACTCTTTTTAACAAGATTGTAGGTCAAACATCGAATGAGCAGCTAGACAACTTAAAGATGGGGCACTGTTTCTTGTAGAGTTTTGTTGTTAATTGCAGTTAATTCAGATGCACACGCTGTTGTTTTTGTAGATGGTAAATTGGTCACATTGTTTCTGCACAGCTGTGTGGATCTAATAAAGAAAGTCACTTTTGGGTTTTCCTGTTTTAGGGGTTGCCTCAGCAAATTGTCACACTGATGACTTGCATGTTGACATTTGGCACATGTTTTACACTGGATGCCCTTCCTGATACCACCTCGATTTGAATCCGGGGTGCTGTGGCAAGAGTGCTGTGCCTTAACCACTAGCCTACCAGGGAGGCCCTTGTGCAGATCTAATACTTTGTCTGATATTGTCCGTTTTTTTGATGAAAAAATTGTGCAAACATATAACATTTTTTATTCGTCAGGAATTCAAGGGGTGGCTGCAGTAGCAGATTTGTTAACCTATCAACAGTGACAAAAATCATGCCTGTTCATTTATGATATTGTACTATATATAGCTGAGTTATAGAGGCAGAAAGGTGGTCTGTGCGAGACGTCAAAATACTGAACTTGTATTAGATGCCCAAAGTCATCCAACATCAGTTGTATCCAGACTATTGCACATCTCACACATGTTCAGAAAAGGTCTTGGACCAAGCAACATGATATAGATGTCACATGGAAATCTCTCCAGTGTCGGGTGTTTGCTGGGGGGAAACAAAAAATCCAGTCATCATGGAGAAGGAGGTGTTCATTCGGACAGTAGATGTGCTTCTGACTGAGTTGAAGCTTGTTGAAGTCTGTACAGTTGGCCATGTCCAGATCTTTGCCCTCATGAGTGAGTAGGCATCAAAATTGTATGTTAAAAATATTAATGAATGAATGTTTTAGTCACTGTTTGAGGGAGAAATGATGTACATTATACATCGTCCCAGACAAAGTGAAGCACAAAGATTCAGGGGTGCAGCACAGCCTGGACATGTGGCATGGGGTCACTGTAAGTGTAACATTCAGCACAAAGCTTCGCCTTTTTCTATTGGAAATTGGTTTATTATGATTGCCATCTTTCCATAAATTGAGATATTTCCTGATGGTCATATTTCTATACATCTCTTACAGGCAGCACAAATCAAAGGCCTGTCCAGCCTGATATACTGGTTAAAGGACATCAACCACTTTTGGTTATGCTGTAAAATGGCTGATCCACCCCATGAGTAAAAACAGATAAACAGAATATATAGACACACACACACCATGCATTGGCTGATGCCCTCCTATATTCTCTGATATAGATACAGTTGTCATAAGAAGCTCATGAGGCTCTTAAGAACATCGTTGGGAACAAGCAGTGGCTTAATTACTGAACTTACATAATCTTTAGGTCATTTGTTAGTTTTTGAACAATGAATATACGTACATAACTAAATAAATGAAATTACTAATTCTCATTGCAGAATGTAAGTGAGAGACGAGGAGGGGAGAGCCAAGGACATGACCGGAAAGCAGAGGAAAATCTTTATTGCTCTCCAGTCCTCTCCTTTCCTCTTCAGATTTTTCCTCTTGAAGAGAAGAGGGAAGGAGAGCTGATGCGATTACTGAAAAGCAGAGGAGAATTTTGTCTGCTCTCCAGTCATCTACTCGACTGTCCCAGGCCTCTCCTCATCAGGTCCTCTTCCTCTCGAAGAGAAGAGGAAATTGCTCTCCTCTTCTCTTCAACAGGAGGCCTGGAGAGGAGAGGGCTGCAGAATCCTTTCCTCTCCTTTGTTTCCAGTCATCTCTTCACAATACAGTGTTAACAAACATGACATAATCATTTATTGATACATTAAAAATATCTTTCATACTTATTTCAGGTAGAGGAGGCTGTACAAGAAGAATGCCAGATGATACAGTCTCTACACTCTTAAGACAGAGAAGACTTATGGCCACATCCCAGATCTGCAGGCTCGGATTCTCTGAAAGAGGCTGACTGGCAGGGGAATGCCCACACTAAGGCCACTTTGTTCTGAAGACCCCACTAGGTTTGGTCTGCTTCCTCCTGTACTGGCACCAACCATAGAGGAACTACGTATAGCAAGCCCAAGTCACGAGAGGTGTTGGTAGGTGAAAAACACCTGTTATGTTTTTCTTGTGCTAAATAAAACACACACTTGAGGTTTGTGCAGCATTGGTAAATGCACAGATAAAAACTAACCTTTCTTTTCTACATCACTCTGTGCTAAGGAACTAGTTCTGTTCTCCCCTCTGGTTCCTCTGCCGCCACCTCTCTCATTATGACCTGCACTCTCTCTGCCACTCCTCCTCTGGCTCATCCTCTCCTCTCTCGGCTTCACCTGTTAGTGGCACCAGCCTTCACTGGCTTCACTTGACACTTCAAAACTGAGATCTGCATCAGGGTGCAATGCAGAAAAACAGTAGGTTGCTACTCTGAAATAAATGCTTAATTATTCATGCATTATCTGTTAAATTTAGCAATATGTTATCGGGGCCTGGAAAGTAGTAACTTGTTAACTAACTCCAAATCCAGAGTGTAAATTGTGTATTTTTGGACCAGAGTTTTTGGAATAATGGGCTGAACTCTGGCTAAGGTACATACCTACATGCATCTAACTAACATTTACAAAGTTCTAAAAAATCCACCAGCTGATTTATAATCTTAAAACAGTCAAAACATTGTAAACGTATACATTAGCCTATCAACTTAAATTGTAACACTTTGCTTGCTATGTTGTGCTTGTCTCCTGCTTGTTCCTCGGTCCTCAACCATGCAACCCACACAGACCCTGAGTCTGGGGAGGAGCAGGCAGGGAAGACTACTCCCTTCAATATTGTGAATTTGGAATGCAGTACCCATTTTGAACGCCTGGTGTCAGTGTTATATATTGTTCCTTTAATGTCACTTGTTTAATGGTCTGGTCCTCTAATATGAACTTGTGACCGCTAACAGCTGTGCTTTGTCCAGATCCATGGATCGTGGCACTTCCCCCAACCCCTGGGTTAACTGTCCGGCACACAATGCTGCTGCTCTCCAGCTACATCCTCTCCCGTACATGTTGACACTGATAGCAGTGTTTAATCTAGCCCCTGTACCGGTCCTATTGTATTTATCGGGGAGAGCATGATATAATCCCTGCCCTCTTTCAAACACAGAACTTGGCTGATTGTATGCTTTGTTTCAGCTAAAGACAGCATCATGCAAACTGCTCTCTGAACACACACTCTTCTTATCAGATGGAGAGCCCAGATTCTGTCTCCTGAGACTAAAACTCCCTCTCTACTTTGACTTGCCCCTCACACCCTCTCTGATCTTAGACAAGAAAACACCAGGACCCTCGATTCTCATTATATAACCTCCCTATCTCCACAGAACAACACTGGAATGCAGAGTTGAGTCTCCTCTCTGCTCATTGTCACCATAAAATGGATTTAGTCAAGAGTCAAGAATCTTTATTGTCATTATGCATAGCACAACGAAATTTCTTCCGGCAGCTCTCGGCTTAAAAGACAGACATATTATTTACATAACACACAATTGTATAAGTCAATATAAAAATATGAACAAATAAAAAGGGATGTATGGGACCTAATCAGGTCAGCAGCATGTTAGCAGCAAGAGTGTAGTAACATTATAAGGTGCAGCTCAGTGCAAATCTCAGTCTTTAGGAGGAGGAGGTGTGGGGTCCAGTGTTCTGTGTCTGTCTCAGAGGACTCCAACTGACAGACTTCTGACCCATCAGGTGAAACCAGGTGCCAGAACCAGGGCACTACTCAAATCACCACCTCCCTTTGTTCAGAGAAAAAGAACAAGCTTTCAAAGTGTTCTGTTTGCATCTCTCAGCTGCGTGTTTTTGTCGTAAGTTCATTTTAGCCCAACTGTATGCTCATGTCACTACAAGAAGTGTTTCTTTTCAATATTTAGCAACATTATAGTGATTTTTGAATCTTTTTCATGTAACCTGGCAGGCAAGCTGATCTGAGGTTTTCAATGCACCAAAACCTGAACACCTTCCATCCAAAGTTTGTAGACAGAGAATTAACATATGTCTTATTTAAGCTTAATTGTGTGGATGCTGACAAGCATCCATACTACGTTCTTCTGTTCTTTATTTATTAGTGTATGGATGCTGACAGGCATCCATACTATGTTATCCTGTTCTGTATTGTATGGATGCTGACTCAGCATCACCTCCATAATAATAATAATAAATAATTGGATAACATAGTATGGCTGCTGAATCAGCATCCACACAATAATAAAGAACAGGATAACATAGTGTGGATGCTTGATGCATCCACACAATAAAGACCAGGAAAACATGGTATGGATGCTGAGTCAGCATCAATACCATAATAAAGACCAGGAAAACAAGGTATGGATGCTGACTCAGCATCCATACAATAATAAAGACCAGGAAAACAAGGAATAGA
>NW_018128279.1:279467-281093 GCF_001952655.1 Monopterus albus | reverse complement strand
AACAAACCAACAGGTTAGTAATTCATTTCATGAGCGCCATACTTGCATTTGTAATGTACCACAGTAACTGCTGACTACCAACATCTACAAATACAAATATGTAACACATTTGTTCATTTACGTATGTAAAGGACACAGCGACGTCCTTACTCTGGGGGAAGAAGAAAGCTGCTAAATGAAAACCAAGAGCATGCCATTGTAAGATGGGTAATTGCTGACAATGCTATAAAACTCAGAGAAATTCAGGACAGAATTGTACAGGACAACCTGGTATTCCAGAATGTGGACAGCATCAGCCTGACTACCATTGCTCGAACTTTGAAGAAACACAGAATTGTAATGAAACAGCTGTACACAGTTCCCTTTGAAAGAAACAGCGAGCGGGTCATGGAACTCCGACAGCAGTATGTCCAGGTACCTACTATATCAAATCTAAGTGACTCATCCATACCCACATAGTGAAAAGCTTTTTACTCTAACTTGTGTTTTACGTATTTCTTTCAGAGAGTTATGGAGTTGGAGGCTAATCAGACACCACATGAATTTATTTATGTAGATGAGGCAGGATTTAACCTGACCAAAACTTGTAGACGAGGAAGAAATGTAATTGGGAAAAGGACCACCACTGATGTGCCAGGTCAGAGAGGAGCAAATATCACAATGTGCGCTGCAATCTCAAGTGCTGGTTTGGTCCTGCAGAAAAGCCAGATAGGTCCCTACAACACAGAGCGCCTTCTTTTGTTTTTAGATGACCTTCATCAACAACTGGTGCCAGAAGCAGAAAGGGAACAAGTGGGAGGAAACATGACAATATTTGTTATTGCATGGGACAACGTAGCATTCCACCATTCACAAGCAGTCACAAATTGGTTTGCAGCCCATCCGAGAATGATTTCACTTTTTCTTCCTCCATACTCTCCATTCCTTAACCCCATTGAAGAATTTTTGTCTGCGTGGAGGTGGAAAGTCTATGATCATCGACCACATGATCAAATGTCCCTTCTGGATGCAATGGAGGCTGGCTGCAGAGACATCTCAGCTAAAGATTGCCAGGAGTGGATAAGGCATTCTAAACGTTTCTTTCCAAGGTGCATAGCAAGAGACATTATAAGGTGTGATGTTGATGAGAACATATGGCCAAATGCTGATGATGATTACTTTTTCACATTTTGACAGTCTGTGCACTATGACTGACTATATGTTCCTGATGGATAGAAAACTAGTGCTAATGTTTTGATCAAACGACTCAATTATGAGTCAGGTTTGCTGTGTTTTGATAAAGTTAGTATATGTAGAAAATGGTATTTTGCATTGTGAAATGTAAAGTTTGTATTTATTTAACAAAATGTGGTTTTGGTCCGAAAATGAACCATTTGGCCAGGTGTGTGATGTAACTGTGTTGCTGTGTTAAGAGTTTAGAAGAAGTATTTTAAGTATTGGTTAATGCTTGTTAGCAACAGCAAAAAACTGTAATTATGTAACTACATGATCTCATGGTTAAATTCTAAATTCATAGAGATGGATGTATGCTGCTGTGGAAAAAAAGTGCTGGCACTCAGTAACAACCTCTGCTGCTTTGTTTACTCCCCCCTAGGATTGTGTGTGTGTGTGTGTGTGTGTGTGTGT
>NW_018128279.1:273903-277909 GCF_001952655.1 Monopterus albus | reverse complement strand
TGTCTTATCCCTATTTACCTCATTTCAATGAACATTCCTTTGTTGTCTGCATTGTTTACTGTCTGTTTATACTGCTTATTATGCATTGTTTGCACTGTTTGTTGATGTTGATACTGCTGTTTTGTTATATTACACAGCCTTATGCTGGTTTACTCTTTTGCACATTGAGAGCCGATGTACCAGAGTCTAATTCCTTGTGTGTCCATCACACCTGGCCAATAAAGCAGATTCTAATTCTGATTCTAATCCTACTTACCTTAATATAGTTTGCCTCCAAAATGCTCCAGCAATCCTGTTACAAATCTACCGTATAGATTAGACCTAAAAAAACAACAGCACTGAACCTACAGAGGAAAGAAAGGAAACAAATATTTATGAGTTAATTTTAACTTGCCATCTAGTCTGTAGAAAACTGCTATATGCCACATATACTTTGCATCAAAATCAGGCGAGGATAACCTACAAGAAACCAAAAGTTAGTCTGATAGGTGACTGAAATCTAAACAGTCAGCTTCTACAGTTCTCAAACCGTTTAATCTTCTAATACTTAACATTCTCAAAACCAAGCAACTCTAAACAGAACAAATTTGAACGGGACAACATACATTCTAATGATCAGAACTTGCGAGTTTCAATATAACCTTTCCTACGCAATAAACCTAACAACTAAATACTTCAACTTAACAATTAAATACTAATTTGGTTAAAATTGGACTAACTTACAAATAGAATTAATGCAAACCGTGATCTTAGGAGGAACTAACCCGACAATAACGCTGATAAACTGAGGAATAACAAAATTAAAATACAATTTTCATCAGCAGACTACATCACCTTCAACAAGCAAAAACAATCTACAATTTGAGGAATAATAATGCCAAAATCACAAACTTTTGCAGCAACCTAGAGAACTTATCTTATAACCACTAGCTGGATTCTCTCATCTACCACAAATAACGCTATTCTCTACTTTTCACCCCAACGCGGTTTTCAGACCTCCCACTCCAACAAGAATCTCAAATACTGATCTCCCCACCAAAAATAAAACAAATCCTCAATTCCACCGGACAGTGAGAGGTTGAAACACGACGACACCTACTTGGTTCACGACAACAGACCGCTGCTGCAACCAGCCAGAGGATTAGCATTAGCAATGGTTAGCGCAAAATAAACAATGTTCAATCCTACCCGTTAACAACAAAATCTCTGGGCTATCACGCTCTCACCATATTTACCCAACTTAAAAACTAGGAATGACACTGTCGTGGCTAGAGTGTGATACCGACTAAATTAATTCAGACAAACCATCCCAATTTAAAGGATCATTTAATATTACAATTATTCTGAATAGAGTAGTATTTAAACACATAATCTTGTAGTTAGGGAACAGAGAACAGAGCCTCTCCTCCTGCAATGTGATAGATAAAGCATAAGAAGATTGTCAGAGCACCAGTCAGTCAAGCCATTTGTTGTTGGTCCCGAGTCAGTCTTAATTCAGCGTCCCCCCAGCCAGCTGGGTCAGCGTCCCCACAAAGTACACGGTTTACTGTCCCACTAGCATTGTCATCCTCTCTCCTTCAGGCTCACTCTTTTATCAGCAGCTTTCCTTAGGCTGTTGCGTCAATTTCTGAACTTAGCTTCCTGTCTCCAGTTTCAGGAGACAACACCCTGAGATGTACTTCAAAAACAGGAAACATCTTGACCAACTTACATAAGCCCATTGTCCAACTCACATGAACTTAATGAACCCATAACCACTCAGCTCTCCCTCACACAACTAGTACAAATAATATCTATATGTGAAGTACATACTGTTCTATTACATATTATCTCTGGAATCTTGTTTATTGTTAACCACTACAACACCGCATTTCACCACTTACTCCCCCAATTTACCCCAAAATTAACAACTCGTTAATTTCAGGGTAAACAAGACGGCAACAACAAGACGGAGGCATTCTTACACGGGACACTTTTTACTGTTACACAGGAAGTGGAACTAAAAATCTACACATTAAAAATGAAATTGCTAGTAAATTAAAGCAAATAACACAAATTGAACACCTTTACCAATCATTTTTATCCACAGAAAAGATTTAAAGATTGCTACCATATTATAAACCTCTGTCCTAGCTTACATGAAATATCCTCCTTTTAAAGACTGAAAAGAACGATGGTCCGCCCGTTTAAAAGCAATTTTACTTATTGAAAAATACTGTTCCTACCTTCCAATACCGAAGTTATCTCATCCTTCAGCTCTTTCAACAAAGAACTTCAGGTATTTCTTGTTTCTAATTGCCTACCTTGAGCACTGCTAGAGGGCAGGAAACCAGTTTTAGTTCAGTTTGACTTAAGGAGTTCTAGGTAATGGCTGTACATACAAAAACTAAAACGCACGAATAATATGTCAAATGCTTTTATGAATTTTCAGCGGGTGTGTCAAAATAAATCAGTGACACAATGTAATATTTTATCCCAAATACCAGTTTAGATAAACTTTTCAAAACTGAAATTTATTAATGTGATATTTGTACACAAAAAAATTCAGATCAACAGAGTTATTACAATTTTACTTATTGAAATTAATGTTGAGTCCTACCATCAAAAGCTTTTCACATTATAGTTAGACCTGGGCTAGTACCCCATTAATGACCAATGTGATGGCTTGCTTGAAGGTCAGCTGTAGTAAGGCTCCACTGAACTGAATGGTATAAAGCTATTGATGTGCACATGCTGATGTGGCGACAGTATGTTAGAGGTGATTCTGGCTCTGGCTTTTCATGTGGCTCCTGAACCACTGCTTTCAGTTGAATGGTAAAAGTTTGGTATGACGACAGCATCACAGCAGAGGCATAGTGGGTCAGAGGCCATGAAAAGAAAAACATTGAAAACCTTTATTTCTGGCATTACTGTAATGATAAATGCAAACAGCCATTTTACAATACTCAGAAATTTTCAAAAATTCACTTTTGATTTATTTAGCTTTATTTTGAAATTATTGCCCCATTCAAATGAATGGGAAAATTCTACTTCAGCATACTTTCAGCTATCAAAATGTTCAGCTCTTCAAGGACATTCATGCTTCTCTTCAGAAGTTTTCTAAACTTCATACTTTTTAAATAATTAGCTTTAATTTGAAAATCTTGCCCCATTCAAATGAATGGGAAAATTCTGCTTCAGCATACTTTCAGCTATTTCAGGTATGAAAATGTTCAGCTCTTCATGGACATTCATGTTTCTATTTAGAAGTTTTCAAAACTTCATACTTTTGAAATATTTTGCTTTATTTTGAAAATCTTGCCCCATTCAAATGAATGGGAAAATTCTTCTTCAGCATACTTTCAGCTATTTCAGGTATCAAAATGTTCAGCTCTTCAAGGACATCCATGCTTGTCTTAAGGATTTTTCAGAACTTCATACTTTTGAAATAATTAGCTTTATTTTGAAAATCTTGCCCTAATCCCAGGTCTTTGCACAGCTGTATGAAACAACAGCTGTTCTTGGCACACCGTTTAATGTAGTTCACTATTGCTATAGCATCTATTTACCTTTCACCTTTTTAATCATTACTTATGAGCCCTCCACTTCTTAAGCTAATTAGCTTGTGTGCATAATACAAGCACACAAACACACTGAAAAAAAGGAAACACTGGGTCTTTGGATTTACACAAATTATGCTAGTATATGCAATGCAATTCATTCATATTTCCTCTGTTAACATAAAGAAAATTATGTTGGTTTTACACATTATCATTGTGTGGGACCGATGTACACATTACAATCAAGTAAATCCAACAAATTTTTTTTTCAGTGCAGTTGTGCAGCACACTGTGACTTCAGGTGGCACACGGCTGCATCAGTATTTGCTGGATTGTGAAAGCCAAGTGTTATAAGTATAAACTGTGTTTAGCTTGTGTGACAGAATGGCTCTGTTGCTGACTGTGTACACACATCTCTCCGCTGCATCGGCAGCACATGTACACACACACACTACATTACACTCACT
>NW_018128279.1:258990-260914 GCF_001952655.1 Monopterus albus | reverse complement strand
ATGGTACTAGTTTCTCTCCCACAGCATTCCAGCGATGACGAGATCCTGCAGGACAGCGAATATGAAGACCTCCACCCTGCCCGTCGACTACTTCCCTCTCCTCCTTCTCCTTCTCCCCAATAAATACATTGCTTGCTAAGGTTAATACATATTAATACAGACAGGGTGGCAGTTCAATCGCTCTCAAATCCATCCAATAGGCTTCACAGGTTTGACAGGAATGATGGCTAGCTGGAGTCTGGAGGTCTGTATATAACTGGACTTGCTGGAGCTTCAACCTTCAAAGTTATGAACTCAAGGTCAGTTACATTATAGATGTACTGTTTTTCATACATTTGAATGTGGTTTCTGACATAGGCAGCAACAGCACACCACTTCTATTGGCCATTTGTGAATAAGACTAGTGTCGGATTCATTTTATAATATTTTAACCAACCAGCTGCAGCCTTATAGCTTTGTTTCTGTGAGACACAAAACATTGGCCAGACACAATTCATGATGATGTCACCAACATGAGAAATTCTGCTTCAGCATACTTTCAGCTATTTCAGGTATCAAAATGTTCAGCTCTTCAAGGACATTAATGCTCCTATTCAGAATCTTTCTGCAATATGTAGCTTTATTTTGACAGTTTTGCACCATTCAAATGAATGAAAAAATTGTCCTTCAGCATGCTTTCAGCTATTTCATGTTCAGCTCCTCAAGGACATTCATGCTTCTATTCAGACATTTTCTCAACTTCATACTTTTGAAATATGTAGCTTTATTTTGAAAGTTATGCACCATTCAAATGAATAGGACAAATCTACCTCTGCATTTTATGGACTATTTCAGGTATCAACATGTTCAGCTCCTCAAGGACATTCATGCTTCTATTCAGACATTTTCTCAACTTCATACTTTTGAAATATGTAGCTTTATTTTGACAGTTTTGCACCATTCAAATGAATGAAAAAATAATCAGTTTCCCTGGGATCCAGAGATGCTGCACTTGTAGAATCCTTCGTCAGACTTGGAAACATTGTCAATGATCATCTCACTCTCATATCCAGTCTTAACGAAGCGACCATCCTTATAGAAATCAGCTGGGAGCTTGGAGGGAGACTGTGTGTTCAGTACACCTGCCATGATGAGACTCCACCACACCCTGTGCATAGTTTGTAGTCGCTCAGTGGTTGTTTTGTGTGTCATAGTCTGAGTCCTTAACTAGAGTTGTCATGTTTTCTTCAGGTTGAAAGAGATTACTGCCCCCATGCAACAGAAAGAGAAGCAGGCAGGACATGGGGGAAGAAAGGTGGAAAGAGAGGAAGAGGAGAGAGGGAGAGGAATAAGCAGAGGACATGGAAGGCAAAGGTCAGATGAGAGAGGGAGGAGAGCGGCGTCAGAATGAGGTGATGGGAGCAAGGACTCACCAGAGAAATACTGTTTCCTTTGAGCAATATCAAGTGATAAGGAGACCACAGACCACTCTTCATACATGTGAGCATGTTATTGTATTCAAATGCTGTGATCTGCTGTTGACTGAATACATTTTGATAAAATCTGTTGAATGACTTATCCTAAACCTTTTTCTTCTTAGCACTCCTGCAACATATTTTCACAAATCTTGAGATGATGATGAAGGACCAAATGAACATTTTCACAACATTCCAAGGATTGAAATCTGTTGCTGAAGAACAGATAGCTGTTGAACCAAATTTGTTGCCATTAGGTAATCACCAGTGTGTTGCAAACCGGGAGGAGCGGCTCAGAAATAGTCCTGACCTCAAAAAGTAACTGGTAATGTCAGTTCAACCGTTGTCTAATGCTAACCCTGTTGGCGATTCAAAATTACACAGATAATCTAACAGCAGATTTGACAGGGACCACAGATACCTACTATGAAAGTAGCTGAAACCATGGGAACACAGATTTCATTCTGTAG
>NW_018128279.1:243940-255733 GCF_001952655.1 Monopterus albus | reverse complement strand
TGACTGTCAGCAGACAGGATGTTTAATATTATTATTATGACGTGTATAACTGTAGCCTTAGCCATAATATGTTCTTATGTTTAATATCACAACATGTTACTAGAGGTCACGTGAGAATGTTTTGCCCCAGTCAAATGAATGGGGAAATTCTACATTCAGCATTCCTTCAGGTATCAAAATGTTCAGCTTCTTCAGGACATTTATGCTTCTATTCAGAATTGTACTAAACTTCATACTTTATTTTGAAAATCTTGTATGATTCAAATGAATTGGAAAATTGTTATTCAGCCCAATTTCAGCTATTTCAGCTGTCAAAATGTTCAGGTCTTCAAGGACATTCATGCTTCTTTTCAAACCTTCATACTTTTAAAATATTTTTTTTAATTTTTTTATTTTATTTTATTAATTCCAAGCATATAATAAAACTGATAAGGGAAAAGAAATCATAATCAATATATACCTCAAAACAACCAAAGAAAACCCAAAAAAGAGAAAAAAAAAGTTTCATGATGATAAATGATCATTACAATGCCCCATTAATATTTATCTTTATTTTGAAAAATTTGCTCCATTCAATTGAATGCGGGAAATTCTACTTCAGCATACTTTCAGCTATCAATTCATGCTTCTATTCAGAAGTTTTCTAAACTTCATACTTTTGAAATATTTAGCTTTATTTTGACAATCTTGCCCCATTTTAATGAATGGGGAAATTTTTACTTCTCCATAAATTTCAGCTATCAAAATGTTCAGCTCTTCAAGGACATTCATACTCCTATTCAGAACTTTTCAAAAGTCCATAATTTTTAAATATTTAGCTTTATTTTGAAAATCTTGCCCTATTCAAATGAATGGGAAAATTCTACATCAGCATACTTTCAGCTATCAAAATGTTCAGCTCTCCAAGTACATTCATGCTTCTCTTCAGGATTTTTTTAAACCTTATACCTTTGAAATATTTAGCTTTACTTTGAAAGTTTTGTCTCGTTCAAATGAATGGGAAAATTCTACTTCAACATAGTTTTAGCTATTTCAGGTATTTCAGCATACTTTCAGCTATTTCAGCTATCAAAATGTTCAACTCTTCAAGGACATTCATGCTTCTGTTCAGAGGTTTCTGAACTTCATACTTTAGAAATATTTAGTTTTATTTTGAAACTTTTGCCACATTCAAATGAATGGGGAAATTCTACACTCAGCATACTTTCAGCTATCAAAATGTTCAGCTCCTCAAGGACATTCATGCTTCTGTTCAGAGGTTTCTGAACTTCATACTTTAGAAATATTTAGTTTTATTTTGAAACTTTTGCCACATTCAAATGAATGGGGAAATTCTACACTCAGCATACTTTCAGCTATCAAAATGTTCAGCTCCTCAAGGACATTCATGCTTCTGTTCAGAGGTTTCTGAACTTCATACTTTAGAAATATTTAGTTTTATTTTGAAACTTTTGCCACATTCAAATGAATGGGGAAATTCTACACTCAGCATACTTTCAGCTATCAAAATGTTCAGCTCCTCAAGGACATTCATGCTTCTGTTCAGAGGTTTCTGAACTTCATACTTTAGAAATATTTAGTTTTATTTTGAAACTTTTGCCACATTCAAATGAATGGGGAAATTCTACACTCAGCATACTTTCAGCTATCAAAATGTTCAGCTCCTCAAGGACATTCATGCTTCTGTTCAGAGGTTTCTGAACTTCATACTTTAGAAATATTTAGTTTTATTTTGAAACTTTTGCCACATTCAAATGAATGGGGAAATTCTACACTCAGCATACTTTCAGCTATCAAAATGTTCAGCTCTTCAAGGCCATTCCTACTTTATTGCATCTCATCCTTCAGATTATTCAACAAAGAACTTCAGCCATTTTTTCTCAACTTTCAGCTGTTTCAGCAATTGATTTCAGGCATTTTCAGGACGATCTTTCAGCTTATCAGCATCCACATGCATTTGCGACAGGAAATGCATTTCTCTAGTTGTGTGATAAACGTCAGAGATGCCATCAGAACAGTTCAGCAACAATCAGAACAAATTTGATATTGTTTCCTTTGAGACATCTCTAAAACACCACACACAGAGAATGGACCACAGTTTAGCCAGTTTCCTGGACCAAGACATGACCACAAACAAAGCAACAGCTTCATCCCAGGAAGGGAGATCAACAGCCAGCAACAACACCTGTTGTTGCTGGCTGTTGGAGCATGCAGCCCTGATTAGTCCTGGAACTCCAGCCCACCAGTCCTGACTGATCCAGAAAGGGTCCTGACCAAGTCTGCTTCCCCAGCCGGCCTTGGGAGCTGTGCTAAAAGCTAAGTGACCTCATGGCTAAAACTGATGTCTCATTAAAACCATAGTCTCCCTAAATTAAAGTCCATAATTTACAGAAACTGATAACTTTCTCTTTAATTTTCTGCTTAAATCAGAAGAATTTAGATCCTAAATCTAGCTTAATCTTTGACAACTTTAGCTCATTTTTCCACCGTCACTATCAATAGTCTATTCATTCATTAGTCATTGTTACAAATGTGCATTTCAATGCATATCACATCCTGATCATTTTTCCTTTTTATATGTATGAAAAAAAATCTATTTAGGTTACAAAAGAGTAATTATGTCATCTTTGGTCTCTTTTATTTCCAGTAAATGCATCAATGAACTGCAGGATTAATTGTTTCCAGATTTAATAATTTAGATCAATAAATCCATAATTTGCTTGGCTATCAAGCCTGGTGCCCTAATCTAACAAGGTATTAAAATATTATATATATAAATTCACATTCATAACGTGTAGTAATTTCACTACAGAAGCACAGGGTATACAGCTTGTTAGGTTCCAACAGTAGGAACAGTTACTGAGTCCAGCTGGAACACCACCGTGCTTGCTGACAAATTATCATGCTGTGCCCCTGGAGCTGCATTATACCATAAGGAGAGGATGTGAAGCAAGCTGGCACCTTAGAGAAAACTCTTCCACAGAAATTAATTGAACTGAACTTGATAAATGGGCTTTAAACACCTCGAAGTATTATCCTTTTTGGCAAAGAGTTTGTACTTTAGACTGACCACACAAGGACAATGGACATTTATTGTCCTATAGGAGACTAAAACTGTTAAAATCTTTGGTGCTGTAGAACCTTGGCCCAAGTCTTAAAGAGCTGCTTTAAGTTTTACAAAGTACCAGATATATTTGCTTTGGTTAAAGCCCCCAAACTCTGCATCATTTTTAACACAAATATGCAGCCCAAAAGCTACATAAAGTTTCATCTGCCCATCACTAAATACTGTTTCAGTTTGATCATTTATTGATTTAATCCTTGAGGGGGTTTCTTTATTTAAATGAGTCAAAAAAGGAAAAGGCAACCACCTTTTCACCTTTTCTTTGAATTAAGAGTTTGTATGTAACATACAGAATGTATCATCACAAAGCAAATTAGTGTTTTGTTGTCCACTGTTATGTGTGTCAAGTATGAAACACTGAACATGGTGTAACAGCAGCCAGAACATTAGTACTGTGTTAGTATTACTGGGGAAACAATCCTGTGTATAATTTGCTTGTGTTACTGCACATACATTAGCTAGAAACAATGTTAGACATACTGTATGTATGCATATTTGCTAAAAGGTAAACCTCTTTATTTGACATTGTGTTGCTGCAATGCCACTGAAAACCACAGGCTCTATGTGCTCTATATTTCGTATACATTAG
This sequence comes from Monopterus albus, assembly GCF_001952655.1. Classification (NCBI taxonomy): domain Eukaryota; kingdom Metazoa; phylum Chordata; class Actinopteri; order Synbranchiformes; family Synbranchidae; genus Monopterus; species Monopterus albus. The sequence continues at coordinate 252,020 of NW_018128279.1, read as the reverse complement.
TTCTGGAGCCGGTTATTACTGCTGTTCTACCTGACTGCCACAGCTGGCGCTGGGCTGTCATGACCAATTATGAAGTAGTTCTAAAGACAGAGCAGGAGGAGCAAAGAGGAGCAGAGGGAGAAGAGGAGGGATACGGGTTGAGATGTGAGTTGTGACAAGTATCTTACCTAGACTGGGGGAGGTGATGGTGTTTGCATTAGCTTTTTCATTACAGGCATCTTGCTGACAGGGTCTGTAGGTCAGTGGTCTCCGTGTCACTGGGCAGTTGTCACCATGACGACCAGTCACTTTGTGCATACACTGGACCACTCGTGACTGCAGGCCTTTTCCGCAGGATGATGAGCACTGAAACAGTTGATGAAAGGAACAAAGGTGTCAGCTCTAGAAGTTTGGGGTTTTAGTCAACACAGGTGATTTTCATTTCAAATCAGTATATACAGTACCTGTAAAGCCCCCTAAAACCACATATTACCTTTTTTTGTTTTTGTAAGGGTCAAACAAATGCACTACTACATGGTAATTAGTGGTCTTTAGAGAGGTTAGTAGTTGTATTTTTGAACTTTGCACATAGCCAGGATAGCTACCCAACCTTCAGGCTGGGTAGCTATCGGAAAAGTTAGCAAATAATCAAATTTTCCTAAAAAGCTGAACTTTAAATATTTCATAGTAGATCAGATAAACAATAACTAGGCTCTACTGTATATGCACCATCCTGGTGTGACAGGTGTTGAAATGACTGACGATATGACACTGGGATCTCTTTGAAGTTGAACTCCATTTATTCTGACATGAATAAAGCTGCCCACTCCAACTCTTCTCCCACAGGAAACTTGTACAAAAGGGGCATGCTAACATTAACATTTTAGAAAAAAAATACAAATGAATATACATTTAGAAATAACTGTCAATGGGTTGTTTGTAATCACGTGAATATTAAGATGCGCCATACAGCACCTTAAAAACAAAAAGCTTGAGATAATGTAAATGTAATGTCCGTGCAGATTCTCAGTCATCCAGGTCATAGTAAGCTGAAAAAACTTCAACTGGACTAGTTTAAATGATATTACAGGAAAAAAGTATAAACAAAAATTCACAACATATGTTAGTTGTAATCCTTATGTAATGAGGAGGAGCGATTTTTCAACTGAAATGAAAGGCTCACCTCCTATAGAAGCATACATTATTGTCCTATGCATAGACATACAGTAATATACCATACAGGTAGTATTGTTCTTAAATGGGCTAAATGAGTGCTATTCATTCAACATGCTCAATTTTCAGTCTGTAGGTAAATGAACACATCAGTTTGCAACTAAGTGAACTTAAACTGTAGTTCCCATGCAATCTAATGATCAAAAGTGAGGAAGGCGTTGTTCATTTGATATCTAATAATGCTAATATTTCTCTGAGTCACAGACAGAAGTTGCCTATTTATGAGTCAAACTTGAATATTTTCTTTCTCCAAACAATAGCCACACTAATATCAGTGACAAAGACATTACATTTACATCTAACTGAGGTAGCAGAACTGATGAAGCCTCTTGGATAAGAGGTGAAATGTCTTCGATCTACACACACGTTCACACCTACTTGTTTTACCTAGTTTGTGGGGTCCTATTGGACTATTTTCACATCTTTAATAAGTTCAGCATACTTTCAGCTAGCAAAGCCATTCGGGTATCAAAATGTTCAGCTCTTCAAGGACAGTCATTTCTAAACTTCATACTTTTGAAATATTTAGCTTTATTTTGACAATCTTGCCCCATTCAAATGCATGGGAAAATTTTGCTTCAGCATAATTTCAGTTATCAAAATGTTCAGCTCTTCAAGGACATTCATGCTTCTCATAAGAATTTTATCGTCCCCCATTCAAACACATGGGAAAATTCTACACTCTGCATACTTTAAGCTATTTCAGGTATCAAAATGATCAGTTCTTTGAGGACATTCATGCTTCTATGCAGAATTATTCTAAACTTCATACTTTTTAAATATTTTCAGTTCAAAATTTAAAGTGTTTATTTTGTCATATGCACAGTTAGGAAAACGTGTTTCCCTGTACAATGAAATTTTTACTTTGCTGTCCACATGAATGCCACAAAACACAAATGAAATATAAAGTAGATAAATAAGTAACACAAAATCTAAGGCACTTTAAGCAGCAACAGATGCAGCAATATAATAAAAGAATATAACAGAATGTATGCTGCATGGGAGCAGCATGTGCAGCAGTCAACAGTCATTGTGCAATTATGCATGTGCAAGCTGAGAATGTAAACAGTACATCACGTATTTCCTGGTAATAAACTCCTCAGCTGTTTAGGAGTCTGATGGCAAAGGGAAAGAAAGAGTTTTTCAGTCTAGTGGTCCTGCATTTCACACTTCTGAATCTCCGGCCAGAGGGCAGAGAATTGAGCAGTCCGTGCTGGGGGTGGGTGGGATCTTTGAGGATGGAGGCAGCTTTCCTATGCACCCTGCGGCGGTAAATGCTCTGCAGAGAGGGCAGTGGAGTCCTGGTGATCTTCTCAACAGTCTTCACACGGAAGTGAGTGAGCGATAGAGAGGTGGACCCAGGTAGCCAACTTCAGTGCAAGCAGTGATTTATTTATATACAGTGCAGTAAAGTGAACAAACAATGAGCAGGTAAATGATAACTGAGTTGGGGGGAACCGGGTGTCGACCAACAGCAGGAGTTCATGAGAAATGAGCTGGAATGTGGTGGGCTGAGTTGCGTTGCGGGGTCACTCCTGAGCTGGCCAATGAGATGATGGTAGATGCTGGAAGAAACAACAAGCAGAGAGGAGTTGATATGGAAGAAACCTGGTGACTGTGCATCGACCTGTCTGGGAAGGTAGAGTGGAGCCAAGGTCCGGAGGAAACAGGCAGTCCGAGCAAAAATGAGAGAATAGCAGAAATAACAAAAGCTGACTTGGAGAGACAAATGTGCGACGGGAACCGAGGTAAAGACACTAAAGCATTGGAATATCGAAGACAAAATAACAAACGAGAAGTGCTGAGCAAAGAGATCAGGTGTAGGCTAGAAACGTGAACGAACAGGCAAGTGAGTGAGAGGTGAGCTGGGTATAAATAAGGGCAGACTATGGCGTGCAGCTGGTGCTAATCATGGGAGTGAGGAGCAGGTGTATGGAATCAGCAATCAGGGGCTAAGAGAGACAGAGTGAGGAAGGTGAGAGAGGCCAGAGTGGCCGGGCAAACCTGACATCACACTTTTAAAATATTTAGCTTTATTCTGAAAAGTTGTCCAGCATACTTTCAGCTATACAGGCCATTGAGGTCTTGATCTGTTCAACTCTTCAAGGACATCCCTGCTTGTACTCAACTTTTTTATAACATTTATACTTTTTAATTTATTCAGTTTTATATTTTGCAATACAAGTCAATGGGAGCTCAAAGTGCTGTCAGTGACAGTCTTGGAGTGCCATCTGGAGTTCATAAAATGCAGCACAATTGGGACATGCCCCAACATAACTCCTCTCTCTGTCCCCCCCCTCCTTTACATTCTTATAAATGGGAAAATTCTACTTCAGCATAATTTCAGTTATCAAACTGTTCAGCTCTTCAAGGACAGTCATTTCTAAACTTCATACTTTTATTATATTTAGCTTTATTTTGAAATCATGCCCCATTCAAGCTCATGGGGATATTCTACTTCAGCATACTTTCAGGTATCAAAATGTTCAGCTCTTCAAAGACATTCATGCTTCTATTCAGAATTTTTCTAAACTTCAAACTCTTGACATATTTAGCTTTATTTTGAAAGTTTGGCCCCTCTAAAATGAATGGGGAAATTCTACTTCGGCATACTTTCAGGTATGAAAATGTTCAGCTCTCCAAGTACATTATTGCTTCTCTTCAGAATTTTTCTAAATCTCATACCTTTGAAATACTTATCTTTATTTTGAAAATTTGCAACTCAGGCCACCGCCATAATAATGTTTTTATTTTTTATTTTTGTTCAATTTATGGCATAAGAAGTAACTATGCATCACTGTTTGCAGAAAATATTGTGCATTTTTTCCATTTCCAAGAGAAAATGTGTTAACATCTGTTCAAATAAAAAATCACCAAAATCTGTTATTTATCAAGGGGTGCCTAAACTTTTGCATAAGACTGTACTTTCAGCTAGAAAAGCCATTCAGGTATCAAAATGTTCAGCTTTTTCAGGACATGTGGGTCTATTCAGAATTTTCTTAAACTTCATACTTTTGAAATATTAAGCTTTATTTTGAAAATCTTGCCCCATTCAAATGAATGAGAAAATTCTACTTCTGCATACTTTCAGCTATCAAAATGTTCAGCTCTTCAAGGACATTCATGCTTCTATCCAGAGGTTTTCTAAACTTCCTACTTTTGAAATATTTAGCTTTATTTTGAAAGTTTTGCCCCATTAAAATAAATGGGGAAAATTTATGTAAGATTTGAGTCTCATAGACTCTAGTTACTTAATAAGCTTTAGTTACTTCTCATAGCTTTAGTTACCTTTCATAACTTTATCTTACTTGTGTTTAATTCACAATTGATCACATGAATCACTTATAGACACACATTGCCTTTTTCCTTCAACATAGGAGTTTTAGATTTAAAATAAAGAAAGCAAATATAGGGTTCTAGTTTACAACCAATAATTTACACCATAGCTGTCTCTTTTTTTCCCATTACAAATAACTTAAAATGCATATGTTAGGTATTTTTAGTCAGATAGATATTGGATAGATACTTTATGTATTAGAAATGTTTAGTGGAGATAGGATGTCTAGTTAGACTGTTAAATGCTTAGGCATGCTTATGAGTTTCTACAGGGTACATCTGGTCAAGGAGAACTAGAGAGAAAAGTTGTCAATATTAATAATAATTAATAATTAATATTATTATTATGACGTGTATAACTGTAGCCTTAGCCATAATATGTTCTTATGTTTAATATCACAACATGTTACTAGAGGTCACGTGAGAATGTTTTTATCTATACACCACTTAATCAACAGACACACACACACACACATTGATTTGCTTCATGTTTTGACTACTGCTATGGCCAGCTGCAAAGCTGGCAACAGAGACGTCTCGGTTGACGTTTCTGTGTAGTATGGGGCTAGCCCAACCGAGGTGATATAATGTATAGGCCTGGTGGGTTCAGGGGCTTTCATCTTACATCTGCCTGCGTGCAGTTTGGAGGTGCAAGATACCTGAGCGTGTAATGTTAATTTTACCTGTGATCCTTTGAATAAAGAGATTGAGTACAGTCTTAGTAGATCCAGGGCCAGAATGGAGTTCATTTGAATGTTTGATTAATCTTACTGTGATTATAATTTTTAGCATTTTGCAGGTTCATTGTTTGCTGTGGAAGAACATTAACTGGCAGACGACCTGAATGTATTTTAATGAAGGTTTGACAAGCAGAACTCCACACCCATCACCTACCTCACCCCAGACCCAGCAGCTGCTCCATCATCCCCAGCTCACCATACCTGCCCTCACCTCTCAGTGGATCAGCAGCCAATAGGAGGCGGGGTAGCTGGGGGGGGGGGGTGATCACATTCATCACCCGGACAATCAGCAGAGGTGCCCCCCAGGGATGTGTCCCCGCTGCTGTTCGCCCTTTACACCAGTGGTTCTCTTTTTCTGTTATTCCCCACTTTTTTGAGTGGGGGCAGGTTCAACCCCCGCCTGTCCTCCATCACCCCATCAAGACAGTAACAAAATAGGCCAAGTTTAAAATGTTCACATTTATAGAAATATCAAGTTTTAAATAACAAAATAATATCAAATAACACCAAATTCAAAATAGAGAAAATAAATGTAATTGTGTTATAATTTTGCTTTACTTTGCCAACAGAGCAAATGCATTTGGCAAGAACAATAAACAAGTCAAGAACAAGAAGAAGTACTCAATATGTGGGTCTTATCACCGCATTAGTGGCTGCAATGAGCCGGTTCTGCACTGCACATCTTTTCAAAACGGGGCTGCAGACTTGATACTGCCACTCTCAAGTCATGCTCATTGTTGAGCTGAGATCTGCACTTTCTTTTCAGTGAAGCAACATCTGAAAAGCCCATCTCACAGAGATAAGATGTGGTGAAGGGAAGAAGAATGCTCACAGCCTCTCCACTCCAAGCCAGAATTCACACAATGTCTGAGAGGTAAACCTCAGCCTCTGGGTAGAGTCAGAGGTCATTTCGAAGCATTGGTCCTCTTCAACAGAACTGAAATCAGCAGGTGCTGCTGCATTGAATGGATCCATAACCCAGTCATACTGAGCACTGTTGTTTAGGAAATATTTTTGAAATAATCTTCTCAGGGAAGAGATGTGCCATTTAACACATGGGATCACTGTGGTGGCTCCAGAATCATTGGTTTCAGCAACTTCACTCAGATTCTCAAAGACATCAGTATTTCCTTGATCGAGGCGCCTGCCCCACATCTCGAGCTTTCGGGTGAATGCAGTGATCTTGTCTGCCAGTTGCGGTAGCTGCTTGTCTGTGTCTTGAAGCTGAATATTTAATTCATTCAGCTTTCCAAATACATGGCTGAGATAGGCCAGTTTCATCACAAAGTCTTCATCACTGAACTTGTTTGCAGCCTCATCCATGTGCTTCTCCTCCAAAAAGATGTGAATTCCTGCTCTGAGCACAAGGCAACGAAATGCAGTTTAGTATTTAACCAGAAGTGCAATAACAGCAGTGCGCAGTATCTACAGTATGTACAGTCAGTATTAATTTACCAATAGACGGATTTATTAAAGAGCACAAACAGAGTAACTGAGTCAACGTATAGCACAATAACCAGGGTAGGGCAGGGATGGCTGAGGAGACTAGGACGAGCAGATGAGTAGGAGGATTGCAGGAAACAAGAGAGTAAAGGACCAGGACAAGGCAGGTGAACAGACAGGAGAACGGCGACAGGAGATGACAGGAGGGACACAGGAACGAGAAGACAGGGCTAGAGTAGTGTTCGCTGTAGCGCTAGCCGTCGGCTGGGAAAAACCGTCAGATACACATGGCTAGGAAAGTTCACCAGAGGTAATCACAGCATCGCCGTCAGACACACAAAACAGAGGGAAGATCGCCAACTTAAGTGGCCCTATCTAACACAAAACAAGAGAAAAAAAAACTAAAACCTTGCCGTACGCTTAAACTGTCATACTTCATCATCATGTGCGTGTCCAACATAGTGCAATGCTCCGGGGGCGACGGAGCGTCTGCCAGAGGTTTAAATAAGGAGGAAGGTATTACAGTAATGCATCCCAGCTGTGTGTGACAACCCACAAGTCACTAATTACAGAAAGCTACACAGCTGGGCCGCCGATCCCGCAAAAAGAACGAGCAGGAGAGAGAAAGGCAGGAGAGGCAGGTCGCGCTGAGCAGACCTGACAGTGTACCTATTGTAAAAAATGTATTTAGCTTATAACTGGCTTCATTATGTCATCTTTGGGTCTCTTGTTTCCAGCATTCTGGTTCACTGAACTGAGAATTCACTTCTTTCAGATCTAGACTAATTTAATTACTCTAAATAATTGTTTTATAGTTTGATGGGACTTATAACCATCTGGTACTCTAATCTAGCAAGGTATTTGAATATTAAATATTTATATTCCTTTTCTCTAAGTGTAGTCATTTCTGCTAAAAATATATCCACAAAACAGTATGCAGTCAAAAAATTCCACTTTTAAAATGGCACCGGTGGATGTCATGCAAGCTCACATGGACGTGCAACTGCCTGGAGAATATAACAATTCAAGGAAATCCTTAAACTATCATGTAAGACTTTAAAATGTTGGATAAAAAAGTGAGAGTTTGTGAAACTTCCATCCATCCATCCATTTTTTTCCACTTATCCGGGACCGGGTCGCGGGGGCAGCAGTCTAAGCAAAGTTGCCCAGACTTCCCTCTCTCCAGACACTTCCTCCAGCTCCTCCGGGGGAACACCGAGGCGTTCCCAGGCCAGCCGAGAGACATAGTCCCTCCAGCGTGTCCTGGGTCTTCCCCGGGGCCTGCTCCCGGTGGGACATGCCCAGAACACCTCCCTAGGAAGGCGCCCAGGAGGCATCCGAAACAGATG
>NW_018128279.1:237125-241303 GCF_001952655.1 Monopterus albus | reverse complement strand
GTCTAGCACAGAAGTCCAATAACAAAACACCACTCGGGTTCAGATCGGGGGGGCCGTTCCTCCCAATCACACCCCTCCAGGCAACTATAATAATGGACACTGCCCGAATGCAGCCTGGATATGACATCATGTTGATTTTTTTTTAAGTATTACTTTTGCGTACATTTTTGAGGTGTGGGGGATTACTGAAACTATTATTTGTGAAACTTGTATAAACCAAGTTGGTTCTACATATAAATACTAGAACACACATACACCTCATTTTTTGAGTTTTAGGTCATGTCTAAGATGATAATTCACCATTATAAGATTGTAGATAACTCAGAAAACAAAGAAAAGCACCATGGGCTCTTTAAGCACCATACTCCACATGTTGAAGTGCCCTTGGGCAAGACACTGAAGTTACTCCTACAGTGTCTTGGGACGGGTCTGCCATTGGTGTGTGTGTGTGTGTGTGTGTGTGTGTGTGTGTGTGTTGGCACCACAAATGGCTGCCTTGGTTTTGTACCGGAGACAAATTCCTTGTGTGTGTAACATACTTAGCCAATAAAAGTGATTATCATTATCAACATATACACATACCTACGTGAGCATGCACAATCATTAACTGAGATCAGTCCTCAAATCTAACAAATCTGATGGGCATACTGGCCACTGTGGCCTTGTAACTCCTACAGATATACAGGACATCATGGCCAGATGCCAGGGCAATGATGGCCACGGCCGTCATGAAATTTGTATCCTGCATAAAACGAAGGCTGACAACATTAAAAAAAACATTCCCATTCATTCCCAACTCTGACTTCCAAGCTCTGAGGTAATTGGAATGCAGCATAAATGTAATGATAGCATTAGCACGTGACATGCTGTGATGCTTCTATTGCCTGTATTGTCCATTTCACAGCACCAGAGTGCAAATATTTCATGAATCACGATTTACGGCTGTAGGTCAGGGGGGCCCGGCCACTTCTTATATCTTTAATATAGCTTTTATCTGTAAATTTTGCAAAGAAATCAAAGAAGTTCATGACATTTTTTCTTGTTCAAATGAATGAGCTTTCCTTTTCCTTGGTGATTGAATGTTGAATAAGTTGCTAAGAAGGAAAAAATTAATGAGTATTCATGGAAATTAACCAGACTGAACATGAAACATGGGGTTTTAAGATGGTCATACCTTGGACCAGTCTCCAGTCTTCCATTCATAACATTTGGAGTGGTCTTCACAGGACTCCTGTTGAGTGGGCTGGGATGAAGGATCACATAGACCCTGAGGGTTTCTACACAACACTGTTCGTTTGCGAACGCCATGACCACACTCTGATGAACACTAGAGTAAATGGCATAAAACAATACATAAAGAGAAAAGAGTGGGAACAGAACAGAGTAAAGGAAAGAAGGTTAAATGAGTTATTTTAAAGAATGTGGCTAGTAAGTTTTCTTTTTCAGTGAGAAGAACATAAGAAGAATTTATTTCTTTATCATTGGCATCATTGCCCACTTTTAGAGTTGTTGTGTGCGGCAGCTTTTCAGTGTTCCCTTTTCAAGAAATGACAAGGGTGGAAAGGAAACGGAATAGCACAAAACAATTTGCAAATACTGCCAGATGAAGGCAATACTAGCCCAGTTTAGGTCTGAGATGGTTGTGGATCCATCTTGCAGAAACAGTAGGGACATGCCTGTGCACTATACTTGAATGGAGATTAACAAACAAACTGGAGCGCACGATGTTTTAAAAACACCTCCAGTAAAGCACAAATCGCACCTTTATATGGCTTGTTCTAGTGTATTTTTGCATCTTCTTCTCCTTGTTCTGGTGTGCCAAGCAGCAATCTGCTCACTAATGCCCCCAGTGGTCAAGGGATACCAGTCAGCATGGCCACCAGAGAATGTTAAACCTACTTACCTAGGGGCTACTAAAATACTGTTCCACTGTGAGTATAACTCATTTTGTTTACAAGAGCTGAACTGTTGCAGTAATATATTTTATTTTATATGTGATTTTACTGCCATAAAATGACTGCTACTGGCTGTTACATCTTCTGTATGTGTTTATATACATAATACAAAAAATTGTATTTATTATTTAACTAGGGACATTTTTTCATATTTTTTCTTCATTTTAATATTATGATAAATATATTGTGGACCTTTTATGGTGGCAATATCTACTACTAATACTGTGTTTTTGGTATCATTACATTCCTAGTAGCCACTCTTGTATGTGTTCATATTTACCTCCCATTCCTGCCTCTAGCCTACAATCTATTTCATGTTATCCATATTGTACATTCTTGATCCACTTACTCTACCTGCACCATTATAATCCAGTCATATTGCCCACATTGTTGTATTTACTTGAGTTAGCCACGTTATTCATTGCCAGACTGTCATCAAAGAACTTCTATCATAACTCTGAATCACTTTATGAGCCATGTTCCCTTCCTGTGCTTATTTTGTTTACCCCTAGCAAACCACAATAGCTATACTGTGTTACCCTGTTCACTCCTGTCATTATTTATTAATGCCCTGCGGTGGGTCATCTAACAATCAAATCTTTACAGTACAATCTGGCCTAGATTAACCTAGCAGGTACAGCACCCCTTACTGAGGAACTTGATGAGATTAGAATTCTATGGGAACACATTAGTGTAACCATTCCATTTGCAAAGGACAACAAAAAAAAGTCTGCAGCATAGACTTTATTTAAAATAGTATTACGCAGCAATATCTGCATGATCCTGATGTTCTGGCCTCAATGGCCAATAGTGATTTTATCTGGGGGGTGGGGGTTTCAGTCCTCTTAAATTCCTGTGCCAATTCTTGATGCTGTTAGCATTTGCCCAGCTAGCCACCAGCATGTCTTCCCTGCTGTTAACATTGGGTGTGCTAACAATCAGTGAATCTCCTCTGTTGCTAGCACTAGGCCTCCAGCCAAGCATTAAACCTGCTAGCTCTTGTTCTGTTGCTGTTCCCAGGTTTGCCAGTCTATAGTTGGTCACAAATGAAAAGAATGTTGTCCCTGCCAATGACAGTTTCCACATTAGGTTTTGTTTGATGAGAAATGTGACATCAAATGTAGATGCTTATAAATCTGTCAGTGATTTAATAGCTTAGTAAAATATGTTACATTTTAACTTATGGGCTTGTGCATTTGCTCTCAATTGTTACCTTGAGGAATGTGCAATAATTTCAGAGTTTTCATATAATCACATTTCAAACATACTCTTCACTTCTAAGATCAGTCATTGATGGGAAACATGGCCCAGAGGTAGTGATGTTTCTCACATGACATCACCACAGTATGTGTGTAACATACCTTGGACCACTCTGAAGCCTCCCACACAGTACGGCAGAGGCGGCCCTCACAGTCCTGCAGAGCTGGAGGTTTTCCTCCATGGCAGTATAGGTCCTTGGTGTGAATGACTGAACCATTCTGTAGGTGGTAAACGCAAACCACCTCCCTCTGCTGAAGTCCTTTACCACATGTAACGGAGCAGGATCCCCACTCACTGGTTACCCACCTACAAAAAACACCAATTTATTTAGTTTATAAACTATGGCTCTTTTGCATTGTATCTAAATGGGAGGTGATTCAGCCTTTGATTACATCTACATTGTGTTCATTTTTAGAATAATTTTCTGTGAAAAAGACTTAAGGCCACATAACATTTTCAGGTAACTTTCTCTCCACAGTGAAATATACAATTAGCAGAAATCCAGATAAATCTCTTCTTCTTCATCCTCTGTTCAGTCTAAGAAAAAAATGAATTACAGTCAACACCTGGTATTATCACATTGTGTTGTGTGGTCATGTCTGATCATGAAAAAGAAATTCTAAAAGTTCTAAACATTGTTGTGAGTCAAATGACTGCAATTGGACAGCTACAGACAGACTGTTCAGTCCCCTCCTGCTCTGGGTGTAATACAGCCAAATTCACAATATACAATAGTTGATTTGATTTGATTTATTTATTCTTTCAAGCATATAAAACAGTTGATATAACAACATACATTTTTACACACAATCCAATAACAATTAGCTTATACCTAATACATGCTTGAATGGAGTAGGAAGAAGTCAGACTTATCCAGTCCTACCCCATGACATCATCTTACCATCATTGGTTTGCAAGCAATAAATGATTCACTTCTGCACACACACATATTATACTAAAAAA